>NW_026648299.1:0-213227 GCF_030028045.1 Hippopotamus amphibius kiboko
TTCCTCTCTAATTCATATTCCAAGAACACGCGTGTGCGCAAGGTCTGCGTTCCTGGGAATCCGACCAGCTGTGGGAAAATGCTGCCGCCTTGTGGCCGCCTCCTGTAACTACAACGTTCCAAAGGGAGCTCAGCGGCCCTTCCTGTTCAAATGGCCAGCGGGGTTGTAATTGACACCCCTGCTGCAAAAATGTCCTGGGGATAGGAACTGGAAAAGAGCCCGAAACAGGATTGATTGGCAACAGGCGGTTTCAAGAGGTAAGTTGAATTCACCATGCGTGTTTTGTTTCCCTTTGTGTTGGTTTCTAAGAAAGGCCCAGGAAATATGCTCCACGACCATGCGAATGGGAGAAATGGAAATTGAAACGCCTTCGCGGTTTCACCTGGCAGCCGTTAGGATTGCCAGTGTCAATACGTCTGGAAGCAATACCTTCGGGAGAGGGCCTGGAGAAAAGGGAAGCCTCCTAAGCCACTGGTGGTATTGCGCCCTGGTAACAGGCACCACTGAAAACAATCAAGAGATTGCTGCCAAAGAAAAACAAAACCAGAGAGCCGGCCACATGATGTGGCAATCCACCTCCTGGCTGTCTTTGCACAGTAAAGTATCATTTAGGGAGACCCGGGCAGGCCAGCGACCCCTGCACACCTATTGACAAGAGCCAAGGCTTGAAAGTAAAAACACAGTGTCATGGTGCGTGATCCTTTTAATGTCATGTTGGAGTCTGTTGGCTAGTATCTTGTTGAGGATTTTTGCATCTAAGTTCATCGGTGATATTGCTCTCCAGTTTTCTTTTCTTGTAGTATCTTTGTCTGGTTTGGGGATCAGGTGGATGGCTTCGTACAATGAGTTTGGGAGTGTTCTTTCCTCTGCAGTGTTTTGGAAGCGTTTGCAGAACCACGTGTACTTTAGAGAGACACGGGTGCCCCAGCTGTCACTAGCCACCTATTGACAACAGCCAAGTCTTGAAAGTAAAAACACAATGTCCATCCCCAGATGAATGGAAAGTGAAGAGTTGGTACACATAGAGCATGGAATACTGCTCAGCCATGAAACAGAATAATATCCTGCCATTTCCAGCATCTTCGATAGATCCGGAGTTCCCTGTACTCAGCATGGGACGTCCAACAGAGAAAGAGAAAATTCCAACGATAGCACATATAGGTGGCATCTCAAAGTCGATACCAGGAAAGTAGAAAGCACAAACAGAGTCACAGATTTAGAACACAAGTACAGGGTTTCGAGAGGGCAAAGGCATGCGGAGGTGGGTTGAATGAGGAGGGTGGGATTAACACATGCATTCTAATATGTATTAAGCAGACGATCCACAACCACCTTCTACAAAGCACAGGGAGCGGTCGGCACCACCCTGGACTAAGCTACGTGGGAAGAGAATGCGAAAGAGAGTGGATGTGTATATATATACATACACGGAGAACTGAATCAAGGTGCTGCACAGCGAAAGTCAACAGCATTGTAAATTCACTAGACATGGACAGAAATTAGAATCTCTATAAAAAGCAAAATGATCGAGATCCAGTATGTTCCTCTCAGGCCTCAGAGAGATGTGCGGGTATCACTTCCCTGGAGCGTGAGCAGGCTTGGGCACCAAAGTTGGAGTGTGGTCACAGTGAGGCAGGTCGGCACGGGAGTGGGTCGCACCAGCGAATTAACCCCTTTGGACCTGTGGTGCCTGGTCCCTTCTGGTTGGCAGCAGTCTCTGTAGATGTAGGTGTGCCCTCCTGCAGCTAAGCCAAGCCCACTGCAGCCAGAGGATGGTGGTCCGACATGCACAACAGTGTTCAAACATCACCTGGTGTCCAGGTCTCCTGCTGGTGGGGTTCCGCCATTCACCTCCTTCCTTAGAGTCACCCCACTTGCCTCCGACAACACACTCTTCAGGAGGGGTTTGCAGGGGGTGTGATGAATCGAGAGTGGGAAGGGTAAGTGGGAGAAGGAGTGAGACACAAGCCCTTAGGTGTCTGTCCGGACACGTTCCTCTCTAATTCATATTCCAAGAACACGCGTGTGCGCAAGGTCTGCGTTCCTGGGGAATCCAACCAGCTGTGGGAAAATGCTGCTGCCTTGTGGCCGCCTCCTGTAACTACAACGTTCCAAAGGGAGCTCAGCGGCCCTTCCTGTTCAAAAGGCCAGCGGGGTTGTAATTGACACCCCTGCTGCAAAAATGTCCTGGGGATAGGCACTGGAAAAGAGCCCGAAACAGGATTGATTGGCAACAGGCGGTTTCAAGAGGTAAGTTGAATTCACCATGCGTGTTTTGTTTCCCTTTGTGTTGGTTTTAAGAAAGGCCCAGGAAATATGCTCCACGACCATGCGAATGGGAGAAATGGAAATTGAAACGCCTTCACGGTTTCACCTGGCAGCCGTTAGGATTGCCAGTGTCAATACGTCTGGAAGCAATACCTTCGGGAGAGAGCCTGGAGAAAAGGGAAGCCTCCTAAGCCACTGGTGGTATTGCGCCCTGGTAACAGGCACCACTGAAAACAATCAAGAGATTGCTGCCAAAGAAAAACAAAACCAGAGAGCCGGCCACATGATGTGGCAATCCACCTCCTGGCTGTCTTTGCACAGTAAAGTATCATTTAGGGAGACCCGGGCAGGCCAGCGACCCCTGCACACCTATTGACAAGAGCCAAGGCTTGAAAGTAAAAACACAGTGTCATGGTGCGTGATCCTTTTAATGTCATGTTGGAGTCTGTTGGCTAGTATCTTGTTGAGGATTTTTGCATCTAAGTTCATCGGTGATATTGCTCTCCAGTTTTCTTTTCTTGTAGTATCTTTGTCTGGTTTGGGGATCAGGTGGATGGCTTCGTACAATGAGTTTGGGAGTGTTCTTTCCTCTGCAGTGTTTTGGAAGCGTTTGCAGAACCATGTGTACTTTAGAGAGACACGGGTGCCCCAGCTGTCACTAGCCACCTATTGACAACAGCCAAGTCTTGAAAGTAAAAACACAATGTCCATCCCCAGATGAATGGAAAGTGAAGAGTTGGTACACATAGAGCATGGAATACTGCTCAGCCATGAAACAGAATAATATCCTGCCATTTCCAGCATCTTCGATAGATCCGGAGTTCCCTGTACTCAGCATGGGACGTCCAACAGAGAAAGAGAAAATTCCAACGATAGCACGTATAGGTGGCATCTCAAAGTCGATACCAGGAAAGTAGAAAGCACAAACAGAGTCACAGATTTAGAACGCAAGTACAGGGTTTCGAGAGGGCAAAGGCATGCGGAGGTGGGTTGAATGAGGAGGGTGGGATTAACACATGCATTCTAATATGTATAAAGCAGACGATCCACAACCACCTACTACAAAGCACAGGGAGCGGTCGGCACCACCCTGGACTAACCTACGTGGGAAGAGAATGCGAAAGAGAATGGATGTGTATATATATACATACACGGAGAACTGAATCAAGGTGCTGCACAGCGAAAGTCAACAGCATTGTAAATTCACTAGACATGGACAGAAATTAGAATCTCTATAAAAAGCAAAATGATCGAGATCCAGTATGTTCCTCTCAGGCCTCAGAGAGATGCGCGGGTGTCACTTCCCTGGAGCGTGAGCAGGCTTGGGCACCAAAGTTGGAGTGTGGTCACAGTGAGGCAGGTCGGCGCGGGAGTGGGTCGCACCAGCGAATTAACCCCTTTGGACCTGTGGTGCCTGGTCCCTTCTGGTTGGCAGCAGTCTCTGTAGATGTAGGTGTGCCCTCCTGCAGCTAAGCCAAGCCCACTGCAGCCAGAGGATGGTGGTCCGACATGCACAACAGTGTTCAAACATCACCTGGTGTCCAGGTCTCCTGCTGGTGGGGTTCCCGCCATTCACCTCCTTCCTTAGAGTCACCCCACTTGCCTCCGACAACACACTCTTCAGGAGGGGTTTGCAGGGGGTGTGATGAATCGAGAGTGGGAAGGGTAAGTGGGAGAAGGAGTGAGACACAAGCCCTTAGGTGTCTGTCCGGACACGTTCCTCTCTAATTCATATTCCAAGAACACGCGTGTGCGCAAGGTCTGCGTTCCTGGGGAATCCGACCAGCTGTGGGAAAATGCTGCCGCCTTGTGGCCGCCTCCTGTAACTACAACGTTCCAAAGGGAGCTCAGCGGCCCTTCCTGTTCAAAAGCCAGTGGGGTTGTAATTGACACCCCCGCTGCAAAAATGTCCTGGGGATAGGCACTGGAAAAGAGCCCGAAACAGGATTGATTGGCAACAGGCGGTTTCAAGAGGTAAGTTGAATTCACCATGCGTGTTTTGTTTCCCTTTGTGTTGGATTCTAAGAAAGGCCCAGGAAATATGCTCCACGCCCATGCGAATGGGAGAAATGGAAATTGAAATGCCTTCGCGGTTTCACCTGGCAGCCGTTAGGATTGCCAGTGTCAATACGTCTGGAAGCAATACCTTCGGGAGAGGGCCTGGAGAAAAGGGAAGCCTCCTAAGCCACTGGTGGTATTGTGCCCTGGTAACAGGCACCACTGAAAACAATCAAGAGATTCCTGCCAAAGAAAAACAAAACCAGAGAGCCGGCCACATGATGTGGCAATCCACCTCCTGGCTGTCTTTGCACAGTGAAGTATCATTTGGGGAGACCCGGGCAGGCCAGCGACCCTGCACACCTATTGACAAGAGCCAAGGCTTGAAAGTAAAAACACAGTGTCATGGTGTGTGATCCTTTTAATGTCACGTTGGAGTTTGTT
The DNA here is from genome assembly GCF_030028045.1 of Hippopotamus amphibius kiboko. Taxonomy (NCBI): domain Eukaryota; kingdom Metazoa; phylum Chordata; class Mammalia; order Artiodactyla; family Hippopotamidae; genus Hippopotamus; species Hippopotamus amphibius. The sequence goes on from NW_026648299.1 coordinate 4,711, forward strand.
GGCTAGTATCTTGTTGAGGATTTTTGCATCTAAGTTCATCGGTGATATTGCTCTCCAGTTTTCTTTCTTGTAGTATCTTTGTCTGGTTTGGGGATCAGGTGGATGGCTTCGTACAATGAGTTTGGGAGTGTTCTTTCCTCTGCAGTGTTTTGGAAGCGTTTGCAGAACCATGTGTACTTTAGAGAGACACGGGTGCCCCAGCTGTCACTAGCCACCTATTGACAACAGCCAAGTCTTGAAAGTAAAAACACAATGTCCATCCCAGATGAATGGAAAGTGAAGAGTTGGTACACATAGAGCATGGAATACTGCTCAGCCATGAAACAGAATAATATCCTGCCATTTCCAGCATCTTCGATAGATCCGGAGTTCCCTGTACTCAGCATGGGACGTCCAACAGAGAAAGAGAAAATTCCAACGATAGCACGTATAGGTGGCATCTCAAAGTCGATACCAAGAAAGTAGAAAGCACAAACAGAGTCACAGATTTAGAACGCAAGTACAGGGTTTCGAGAGGGCAAAGGCATGCGGAGGTGGGTTGAATGAGGAGGGTGGGATTAACACATGCATTCTAATATGTATAAAGCAGACGATCCACAACCACCTACTACAAAGCACAGGGAGCGGTCGGCACCACCCTGGACTAACCTACGTGGGAAGAGAATGCGAAAGAGAATGGATGTGTATATATATACATACACGGAGAACTGAATCAAGGTGCTGCACAGCGAAAGTCAACAGCATTGTAAATTCACTAGACATGGACAGAAATTAGAATCTCTATAAAAAGCAAAATGATCGAGATCCAGTATGTTCCTCTCAGGCCTCAGAGAGATGCGCGGGTGTCACTTCCCTGGAGCGTGAGCAGGCTTGGGCACCAAAGTTGGAGTGTGGTCACAGTGAGGCAGGTCGGCGCGGGAGTGGGTCGCACCAGCGAATTAACCCCTTTGGACCTGTGGTGCCTGGTCCCTTCTGGTTGGCAGCAGTCTCTGTAGATGTAGGTGTGCCCTCCTGCAGCTAAGCCAAGCCCACTGCAGCCAGAGGATGGTGGTCCGACATGCACAACAGTGTTCAAACATCACCTGGTGTCCAGGTCTCCTGCTGGTGGGGTTCCCGCCATTCACCTCCTTCCTTAGAGTCACCCCACTTGCCTCCGACAACACACTCTTCAGGAGGGGTTTGCAGGGGGTGTGATGAATCGAGAGTGGGAAGGGTAAGTGGGAGGAGTGAGACACAAGCCCTTAGGTGTCTGTCCGGACACGTTCCTCTCTAATTCATATTCCAAGAACACGCGTGTGCGCAAGGTCTGCGTTCCTGGGGAATCCGACCAGCTGTGGGAAAATGCTGCCGCCTTGTGGCCGCCTCCTGTAACTACAACGTTCCAAAGGGAGCTCAGCGGCCCTTCCTGTTCAAATGGCCAGCGGGGTTGTAATTGACACCCCTGCTGCAAAAATGTCCTGGGGATAGGAACTGGAAAAGAGCCCGAAACAGGATTGATTGGCAACAGGCGGTTTCAAGAGGTAAGTTGAATTCACCATGCGTGTTTTGTTTCCCTTTGTGTTGGTTTCTAAGAAAGGCCCAGGAAATATGCTCCACGCCCATGCGAATGGGAGAAATGGAAATTGAAACGCCTTCGCGGTTTCACCTGGCAGCCGTTAGGATTGCCAGTGTCAATACGTCTGGAAGCAATACCTTCGGGAGAGGGCCTGGAGAAAAGGGAAGCCTCCTAAGCCACTGGTGGTATTGCGCCCTGGTAACAGGCACCACTGAAAACAATCAAGAGATTGCTGCCAAAGAAAAACAAAACCAGAGAGCCGGCCACATGATGTGGCAATCCACCTCCTGGCTGTCTTTGCACAGTAAAGTATCATTTAGGGAGACCCGGGCAGGCCAGCGACCCCTGCACACCTATTGACAAGAGCCAAGGCTTGAAAGTAAAAACACAGTGTCATGGTGCGTGATCCTTTTAATGTCATGTTGGAGTCTGTTGGCTAGTATCTTGTTGAGGATTTTTGCATCTAAGTTCATCGGTGATATTGCTCTCCAGTTTTCTTTTCTTGTAGTATCTTTGTCTGGTTTGGGGATCAGGTGGATGGCTTCGTACAATGAGTTTGGGAGTGTTCTTTCCTCTGCAGTGTTTTGGAAGCGTTTGCAGAACCACGTGTACTTTAGAGAGACACGGGTGCCCCAGCTGTCACTAGCCACCTATTGACAACAGCCAAGTCTTGAAAGTAAAAACACAATGTCCATCCCCAGATGAATGGAAAGTGAAGAGTTGGTACACATAGAGCATGGAATACTGCTCAGCCATGAAACAGAATAATATCCTGCCATTTCCAGCATCTTCGATAGATCCGGAGTTCCCTGTACTCAGCATGGGACGTCCAACAGAGAAAGAGAAAATTCCAACGATAGCACATATAGGTGGCATCTCAAAGTCGATACCAGGAAAGTAGAAAGCACAAACAGAGTCACAGATTTAGAACACAAGTACAGGGTTTCGAGAGGGCAAAGGCATGCGGAGGTGGGTTGAATGAGGAGGGTGGGATTAACACATGCATTCTAATATGTATTAAGCAGACGATCCACAACCACCTTCTACAAAGCACAGGGAGCGGTCGGCACCACCCTGGACTAAGCTACGTGGGAAGAGAATGCGAAAGAGAGTGGATGTGTATATATATACATACACGGAGAACTGAATCAAGGTGCTGCACAGCGAAAGTCAACAGCATTGTAAATTCACTAGACATGGACAGAAATTAGAATCTCTATAAAAAGCAAAATGATCGAGATCCAGTATGTTCCTCTCAGGCCTCAGAGAGATGTGCGGGTATCACTTCCCTGGAGCGTGAGCAGGCTTGGGCACCAAAGTTGGAGTGTGGTCACAGTGAGGCAGGTCGGCACGGGAGTGGGTCGCACCAGCGAATTAACCCCTTTGGACCTGTGGTGCCTGGTCCCTTCTGGTTGGCAGCAGTCTCTGTAGATGTAGGTGTGCCCTCCTGCAGCTAAGCCAAGCCCACTGCAGCCAGAGGATGGTGGTCCGACATGCACAACAGTGTTCAAACATCACCTGGTGTCCAGGTCTCCTGCTGGTGGGGTTCCCGCCATTCACCTCCTTCCTTAGAGTCACCCCACTTGCCTCCGACAACACACTCTTCAGGAGGGGTTTGCAGGGGGTGTGATGAATCGAGAGTGGGAAGGGTAAGTGGGAGAAGGAGTGAGACACAAGCCCTTAGGTGTCTGTCCGGACACGTTCCTCTCTAATTCATATTCCAAGAACACGCGTGTGCGCAAGGTCTGCGTTCCTGGGGAATCCAACCAGCTGTGGGAAAATGCTGCTGCCTTGTGGCCGCCTCCTGTAACTACAACGTTCCAAAGGGAGCTCAGCGGCCCTTCCTGTTCAAAAGGCCAGCGGGGTTGTAATTGACACCCCTGCTGCAAAAATGTCCTGGGGATAGGCACTGGAAAAGAGCCCGAAACAGGATTGATTGGCAACAGGCGGTTTCAAGAGGTAAGTTGAATTCACCATGCGTGTTTTGTTTCCCTTTGTGTTGGTTTCTAAGAAAGGCCCAGGAAATATGCTCCACGACCATGCGAATGGGAGAAATGGAAATTGAAACGCCTTCACGGTTTCACCTGGCAGCCGTTAGGATTGCCAGTGTCAATACGTCTGGAAGCAATACCTTCGGGAGAGAGCCTGGAGAAAAGGGAAGCCTCCTAAGCCACTGGTGGTATTGCGCCCTGGTAACAGGCACCACTGAAAACAATCAAGAGATTGCTGCCAAAGAAAAACAAAACCAGAGAGCCGGCCACATGATGTGGCAATCCACCTCCTGGCTGTCTTTGCACAGTAAAGTATCATTTAGGGAGACCCGGGCAGGCCAGCGACCCCTGCACACCTATTGACAAGAGCCAAGGCTTGAAAGTAAAAACACAGTGTCATGGTGCGTGATCCTTTTAATGTCATGTTGGAGTCTGTTGGCTAGTATCTTGTTGAGGATTTTTGCATCTAAGTTCATCGGTGATATTGCTCTCCAGTTTTCTTTTCTTGTAGTATCTTTGTCTGGTTTGGGGATCAGGTGGATGGCTTCGTACAATGAGTTTGGGAGTGTTCTTTCCTCTGCAGTGTTTTGGAAGCGTTTGCAGAACCATGTGTACTTTAGAGAGACACGGGTGCCCCAGCTGTCACTAGCCACCTATTGACAACAGCCAAGTCTTGAAAGTAAAAACACAATGTCCATCCCCAGATGAATGGAAAGTGAAGAGTTGGTACACATAGAGCATGGAATACTGCTCAGCCATGAAACAGAATAATATCCTGCCATTTCCAGCATCTTCGATAGATCCGGAGTTCCCTGTACTCAGCATGGGACGTCCAACAGAGAAAGAGAAAATTCCAACGATAGCACGTATAGGTGGCATCTCAAAGTCGATACCAGGAAAGTAGAAAGCACAAACAGAGTCACAGATTTAGAACGCAAGTACAGGGTTTCGAGAGGGCAAAGGCATGCGGAGGTGGGTTGAATGAGGAGGGTGGGATTAACACATGCATTCTAATATGTATAAAGCAGACGATCCACAACCACCTACTACAAAGCACAGGGAGCGGTCGGCACCACCCTGGACTAACCTACGTGGGAAGAGAATGCGAAAGAGAATGGATGTGTATATATATACATACACGGAGAACTGAATCAAGGTGCTGCACAGCGAAAGTCAACAGCATTGTAAATTCACTAGACATGGACAGAAATTAGAATCTCTATAAAAAGCAAAATGATCGAGATCCAGTATGTTCCTCTCAGGCCTCAGAGAGATGCGCGGGTGTCACTTCCCTGGAGCGTGAGCAGGCTTGGGCACCAAAGTTGGAGTGTGGTCACAGTGAGGCAGGTCGGCGCGGGAGTGGGTCGCACCAGCGAATTAACCCCTTTGGACCTGTGGTGCCTGGTCCCTTCTGGTTGGCAGCAGTCTCTGTAGATGTAGGTGTGCCCTCCTGCAGCTAAGCCAAGCCCACTGCAGCCAGAGGATGGTGGTCCGACATGCACAACAGTGTTCAAACATCACCTGGTGTCCAGGTCTCCTGCTGGTGGGGTTCCCGCCATTCACCTCCTTCCTTAGAGTCACCCCACTTGCCTCCGACAACACACTCTTCAGGAGGGGTTTGCAGGGGGTGTGATGAATCGAGAGTGGAAGGGTAAGTGGGAGAAGGAGTGAGACACAAGCCCTTAGGTGTCTGTCCGGACACGTTCCTCTCTAATTCATATTCCAAGAACACGCGTGTGCGCAAGGTCTGCGTTCCTGGGGAATCCGACCAGCTGTGGGAAAATGCTGCCGCCTTGTGGCCGCCTCCTGTAACTACAACGTTCCAAAGGGAGCTCAGCGGCCCTTCCTGTTCAAAAGGCCAGCGGGGTTGTAATTGACACCCCCGCTGCAAAAATGTCCTGGGGATAGGCACTGGAAAAGAGCCCGAAACAGGATTGATTGGCAACAGGCGGTTTCAAGAGGTAAGTTGAATTCACCATGCGTGTTTTGTTTCCCTTTGTGTTGGATTCTAAGAAAGGCCCAGGAAATATGCTCCACGCCCATGCGAATGGGAGAAATGGAAATTGAAACGCCTTCGCGGTTTCACCTGGCAGCCGTTAGGATTGCCAGTGTCAATACGTCTGGAAGCAATACCTTCGGGAGAGGGCCTGGAGAAAAGGGAAGCCTCCTAAGCCACTGGTGGTATTGTGCCCTGGTAACAGGCACCACTGAAAACAATCAAGAGATTCCTGCCAAAGAAAAACAAAACCAGAGAGCCGGCCACATGATGTGGCAATCCACCTCCTGGCTGTCTTTGCACAGTGAAGTATCATTTGGGGAGACCCGGGCAGGCCAGCGACCCCTGCACACCTATTGACAAGAGCCAAGGCTTGAAAGTAAAAACACAGTGTCATGGTGTGTGATCCTTTTAATGTCACGTTGGAGTTTGTTGGCTAGTATCTTGTTGAGGATTTTTGCATCTAAGTTCATCGGTGATATTGCTCTCCAGTTTTCTTTTCTTGTAGTATCTTTGTCTGGTTTGGGGATCAGGTGGATGGCTTCGTACAATGAGTTTGGGAGTGTTCTTTCCTCTGCAGTGTTTTGGAAGCGTTTGCAGAACCATGTGTACTTTAGAGAGACACGGGTGCCCCAGCTGTCACTAGCCACCTATTGACAACAGCCAAGTCTTGAAAGTAAAAACACAATGTCCATCCCCAGATGAATGGAAAGTGAAGAGTTGGTACACATAGAGCATGGAATACTGCTCAGCCATGAAACAGAATAATATCCTGCCATTTCCAGCATCTTCGATAGATCCGGAGTTCCCTGTACTCAGCATGGGACGTCCAACAGAGAAAGAGAAAATTCCAATGATAGCACGTATAGGTGGCATCTCAAAGTCGATACCAGGAAAGTAGAAAGCACAAACAGAGTCACAGATTTAGAACGCAAGTACAGGGTTTCGAGAGGGCAAAGGCATGCGGAGGTGGGTTGAATGAGGAGGGTGGGATTAACACATGCATTCTAATATGTATTAAGCAGACGATCCACAACCACCTTCTACAAAGCACAGGGAGCGGTCGCCACCACCCTGGACTAAGCTACGTGGGAAGAGAATGCGAAAGAGAGTGGATGTGTATATATATACATACACGGAGAACTGAATCAAGGTGCTGCACAGCGAAAGTCAACAGCATTGTAAATTCACTAGACATGGACAGAAATTAGAATCTCTATAAAAAGCAAAATGATCGAGATCCAGTATGTTCCTCTCAGGCCTCAGAGAGATGCGCGGGTGTCACTTCCCTGGAGCGTGAGCAGGCTTGGGCACCAAAGTTGGAGTGTGGTCACAGTGAGGCAGGTCGGCACGGGAGTGGGTCGCACCAGCGAATTAACCCCTTTGGACCTGTGGTGCCTGGTCCCTTCTGGTTGGCAGCAGTCTCTGTAGATGTAGGTGTGCCCTCCTGCAGCTAAGCCAAGCCCACTGCAGCCAGAGGATGGTGGTCCGACATGCACAACAGTGTTCAAACATCACCTGGTGTCCAGGTCTCCTGCTGGTGGGGTTCCCGCCATTCACCTCCTTCCTTAGAGTCACCCCACTTGCCTCCGACAACACACTCTTCAGGAGGGGTTTGCAGGGGGTGTGATGAATCGAGAGTGGGAAGGGTAAGTGGGAGAAGGAGTGAGACACAAGCCCTTAGGTGTCTGTCCGGACACGTTCCTCTCTAATTCATATTCCAAGAACACGCGTGTGCGCAAGGTCTGCGTTCCTGGGGAATCCGACCAGCTGTGGGAAAATGCTGCCGCCTTGTGGCCGCCTCCTGTAACTACAACGTTCCAAAGGGAGCTCAGCGGCCCTTCCTGTTCAAAAGGCCAGCGGGGTTGTAATTGACACCCCTGCTGCAAAAATGTCCTGGGGATAGGCACTGGAAAAGAGCCCGAAACAGGATTGATTGGCAACAGGCGGTTTCAAGAGGTAAGTTGAATTCACCATGCGTGTTTTGTTTCCCTTTGTGTTGGTTTCTAAGAAAGGCCCAGGAAATATGCTCCACGCCCATGCGAATGGGAGAAATGGAAATTGAAACGCCTTCGCGGTTTCACCTGGCAGCCGTTAGGATTGCCAGTGTCAATACGTCTGGAAGCAATACCTTCGGGAGAGGGCCTGGAGAAAAGGGAAGCCTCCTAAGCCACTGGTGGTATTGCGCCCTGGTAACAGGCACCACTGAAAACAATCAAGAGATTGCTGCCAAAGAAAAACAAAACCAGAGAGCCGGCCACATGATGTGGCAATCCACCTCCTGGCTGTCTTTGCACAGTAAAGTATCATTTAGGGAGACCCGGGCAGGCCAGCGACCCTGCACACCTATTGACAAGAGCCAAGGCTTGAAAGTAAAAACACAGTGTCATGGTGCGTGATCCTTTTAATGTCATGTTGGAGTCTGTTGGCTAGTATCTTGTTGAGGATTTTTGCATCTAAGTTCATCAGTGATATTGCTCTCCAGTTTTCTTTTCTTGTAGTATCTTTGTCTGGTTTGGGGATCAGGTGGATGGCTTCGTACAATGAGTTTGGGAGTGTTCTTTCCTCTGCAGTGTTTTGGAAGCGTTTGCAGAACCATGTGTACTTTAGAGAGACACGGGTGCCCCAGCTGTCACTAGCCACCTATTGACAACAGCCAAGTCTTGAAAGTAAAAACACAATGTCCATCCCCAGATGAATGGAAAGTGAAGAGTTGGTACACATAGAGCATGGAATACTGCTCAGCCATGAAACAGAATAATATCCTGCCATTTCCAGCATCTTCGATAGATCCGGAGTTCCCTGTACTCAGCATGGGATGTCCAACAGAGAAAGAGAAAATTCCAACGATAGCACGTATAGGTGGCATCTCAAAGTCGATACCAGGAAAGTAGAAAGCACAAACAGAGTCACAGATTTAGAACGCAAGTACAGGGTTTCGAGAGGGCAAAGGCATGCGGAGGTGGGTTGAATGAGGAGGGTGGGATTAACACATGCATTCTAATATGTATTAAGCAGACGATCCACAACCACCTTCTACAAAGCACAGGGAGCGGTCGGCACCACCCTGGACTAAGCTACGTGGGAAGAGAATGCGAAAGAGAATGGATGTGTATATATATACATACACGGAGAACTGAATCAAGGTGCTGCACAGCGAAAGTCAACAGCATTGTAAATTCACTAGACATGGACAGAAATTAGAATCTCTATAAAAAGCAAAATGATCGAGATCCAGTATGTTCCTCTCAGGCCTCAGAGAGATGCGCGGGTGTCACTTCCCTGGAGCGTGAGCAGGCTTGGGCACCAAAGTTGGAGTGTGGTCACAGTGAGGCAGGTCGGCGCGGGAGTGGGTCGCACCAGCGAATTAACCCCTTTGGACCTGTGGTGCCTGGTCCCTTCTGGTTGGCAGCAGTCTCTGTAGATGTAGGTGTGCCCTCCTGCAGCTAAGCCAAGCCCACTGCAGCCAGAGGATGGTGGTCCAACATGCACAACAGTGTTCAAACATCACCTGGTGTCCAGGTCTCCTGCTGGTGGGGTTCCCGCCATTCACCTCCTTCCTTAGAGTCACCCCACTTGCCTCCGACAACACACTCTTCAGGAGGGGTTTGCAGGGGGTGTGATGAATCGAGAGTGGGAAGGGTAAGTGGGAGAAGGAGTGAGACAGAAGCCCTTAGGTGTCTGTCCAGACACGTTCCTCTCTAATTCATATTCCAAGAACACGCGTGTGCGCAAGGTCTGCGTTCCTGGGGAATCCGAAAAGCTGTGGGAAAATGCTGCCGCCTTGTGGCCGCCTCCTGTAACTACAACGTTCCAAAGGGAGCTCAGCGGCCCTTCCTGTTCAAAAGGCCAGCGGGGTTGTAATTGACACCCCCGCTGCAAAAATGTCCTGGGGATAGGCACTGGAAAAGAGCCCGAAACAGGATTGATTGGCAACAGGCGGTTTCAAGAGGTAAGTTGAATTCACCATGCGTGTTTTGTTTCCCTTTGTGTTGGTTTCTAAGAAAGGCCCAGGAAATATGCTCCACGACCATGCAAATGGGAGAAATGGAAATTGAAACGCCTTCGCGGTTTCACCTGGCAGCCGTTAGGATTGCCAGTGTCAATACGTCTGGAAGCAATACCTTCGGGAGAGGGCCTGGAGAAAAGGGAAGCCTCCTAAGCCACTGGTGGTATTGCGCCCTGGTAACAGGCACCACTGAAAACAATCAAGAGATTGCTGCCAAAGAAAAACAAAACCAGAGAGCCGGCCACATGATGTGGCAATCCACCTCCTGGCTGTCTTTGCACAGTAAAGTATCATTTGGGGAGACCCGGGCAGGCCAGCGACCCCTGCACACCTATTGACAAGAGCCAAGGCTTGAAAGTAAAAACACAGTGTCATGGTGTGTGATCCTTTTAATGTCATGTTGGAGTCTGTTGGCTAGTATCTTGTTGAGGATTTTTGCATCTAAGTTCATCGGTGATATTGCTCTCCAGTTTTCTTTTCTTGTAGTATCTTTGTCTGGTTTGGGGATCAGGTGGATGGCTTCGTACAATGAGTTTGGGAGTGTTCTTTCCTCTGCAGTGTTTTGGAAGCGTTTGCAGAACCACGTGTACTTTAGAGAGACACGGGTGCCCCAGCTGTCACTAGCCACCTATTGACAACAGCCAAGTCTTGAAAGGAAAAACACAATGTCCATCCCCAGATGAATGGAAAGTGAAGAGTTGGTACACATACAGCATGGAATACTGCTCAGCCATGAAACAGAATAATATCCTGCCATTTCCAGCATCTTCGATAGATCCGGAGTTCCCTGTACTCAGCATGGGACGTCCAACAGAGAAAGAGAAAATTCCAACGATAGCACGTATAGGTGGCATCTCAAAGTCGATACCAGGAAAGTAGAAAGCACAAACAGAGTCACAGATTTAGAACACAAGTACAGGGTTTCGAGAGGGCAAAGGCATGCGGAGGTGGGTTGAATGAGGAGGGTGGGATTAACACATGCATTCTAATATGTATTAAGCAGACGATCCACAACCACCTTCTACAAAGCACAGGGAGCGGTCGGCACCACCCTGGACTAAGCTACGTGGGAAGAGAATGCGAAAGAGAGTGGATGTGTATATATATACATACACGGAGAACTGAATCAAGGTGCTGCACAGCGAAAGTCAACAGCATTGTAAATTCACTAGACATGGACAGAAATTAGAATCTCTATAAAAAGCAAAATGATCGAGATCCAGTATGTTCCTCTCAGGCCTCAGAGAGGTGTGCGGGTGTCACTTCCCTGGAGCGTGAGCAGGCTTGGGCACCAAAGTTGGAGTGTGGTCACAGTGAGGCAGGTCGGCACGGGAGTGGGTCGCACCAGCGAATTAACCCCTTTGGACCTGTGGTGCCTGGTCCCTTCTGGTTGGCAGCAGTCTCTGTAGATGTAGGTGTGCCCTCCTGCAGCTAAGCCAAGCCCACTGCAGCCAGAGGATGGTGGTCCGACATGCACAACAGTGTTCAAACATCACCTGGTGTCCAGGTCTCCTGCTGGTGGGGTTCCCGCCATTCACCTCCTTCCTTAGAGTCACCCCACTTGCCTCCGACAACACACTCTTCAGGAGGGGTTTGCAGGGGGTGTGATGAATCGAGAGTGGGAAGGGTAAGTGGGAGAAGGAGTGAGACACAAGCCCTTAGGTGTCTGTCCGGACACGTTCCTCTCTAATTCATATTCCAAGAACACGCGTGTGCGCAAGGTCTGCGTTCCTGGGGAATCCGACCAGCTGTGGGAAAATGCTGCCGCCTTGTGGCCGCCTCCTGTAACTACAACGTTCCAAAGGGAGCTCAGCGGCCCTTCCTGTTCAAAAGGCCAGCGGGGTTGTAATTGACACCCCCGCTGCAAAAATGTCCTGGGGATAGGCACTGGAAAAGAGCCCGAAACAGGATTGATTGGCAACAGGCGGTTTCAAGAGGTAAGTTGAATTCACCATGCGTGTTTTGTTTCCCTTTGTGTTGGATTCTAAGAAAGGCCCAGGAAATATGCTCCACGCCCATGCGAATGGGAGAAATGGAAATTGAAACGCCTTCGCGGTTTCACCTGGCAGCCGTTAGGATTGCCAGTGTCAATACGTCTGGAAGCAATACCTTCGGGAGAGGGCCTGGAGAAAAGGGAAGCCTCCTAAGCCACTGGTGGTATTGTGCCCTGGTAACAGGCACCACTGAAAACAATCAAGAGATTCCTGCCAAAGAAAAACAAAACCAGAGAGCCGGCCACATGATGTGGCAATCCACCTCCTGGCTGTCTTTGCACAGTGAAGTATCATTTGGGGAGACCCGGGCAGGCCAGCGACCCCTGCACACCTATTGACAAGAGCCAAGGCTTGAAAGTAAAAACACAGTGTCATGGTGTGTGATCCTTTTAATGTCACGTTGGAGTCTGTTGGCTAGTATCTTGTTGAGGATTTTTGCATCTAAGTTCATCGGTGATATTGCTCTCCAGTTTTCTTTTCTTGTAGTATCTTTGTCTGGTTTGGGGATCAGGTGGATGGCTTCGTACAATGAGTTTGGGAGTGTTCTTTCCTCTGCAGTGTTTTGGAAGCGTTTGCAGAACCATGTGTACTTTAGAGAGACACGGGTGCCCCAGCTGTCACTAGCCACCTATTGACAACAGCCAAGTCTTGAAAGTAAAAACACAATGTCCATCCCCAGATGAATGGAAAGTGAAGAGTTGGTACACATAGAGCATGGAATACTGCTCAGCCATGAAACAGAATAATATCCTGCCATTTCCAGCATCTTCGATAGATCCGGAGTTCCCTGTACTCAGCATGGGACGTCCAACAGAGAAAGAGAAAATTCCAACGATAGCACGTATAGGTGGCATCTCAAAGTCGATACCAGGAAAGTAGAAAGCACAAACAGAGTCACAGATTTAGAACGCAAGTACAGGGTTTCGAGAGGGCAAAGGCATGCGGAGGTGGGTTGAATGAGGAGGGTGGGATTAACACATGCATTCTAATATGTATTAAGCAGACGATCCACAACCACCTTCTACAAAGCACAGGGAGCGGTCGGCACCACCCTGGACTAAGCTACGTGGGAAGAGAATGCGAAAGAGAATGGATGTGTATATATATACATACACGGAGAACTGAATCAAGGTGCTGCACAGCGAAAGTCAACAGCATTGTAAATTCACTAGACATGGACAGAAATTAGAATCTCTATAAAAAGCAAAATGATCGAGATCCAGTATGTTCCTCTCAGGCCTCAGAGAGATGCGCGGGTGTCACTTCCCTGGAGCGTGAGCAGGCTTGGGCACCAAAGTTGGAGTGTGGTCACAGTGAGGCAGGTCGGCACGGGAGTGGGTCGCACCAGCGAATTAACCCCTTTGGACCTGTGGTGCCTGGTCCCTTCTGGTTGGCAGCAGTCTCTGTAGATGTAGGTGTGCCCTCCTGCAGCTAAGCCAAGCCCACTGCAGCCAGAGGATGGTGGTCCGACATGCACAACAGTGTTCAAACATCACCTGGTGTCCAGGTCTCCTGCTGGTGGGGTTCCCGCCATTCACCTCCTTCCTTAGAGTCACCCCACTTGCCTCCGACAACACACTCTTCAGGAGGGGTTTGCAGGGGGTGTGATGAATCGAGAGTGGGAAGGGTAAGTGGGAGAAGGAGTGAGACACAAGCCCTTAGGTGTCTGTCCGGACACGTTCCTCTCTAATTCATATTCCAAGAACACGCGTGTGTGCAAGGTCTGCGTTCCTGGGGAATCCGACCAGCTGTGGGAAAATGCTGCCGCCTTGTGGCCGCCTCCTGTAACTACAACGTTCCAAAGGGAGCTCAGCGGCCCTTCCTGTTCAAAAGGCCAGCGGGGTTGTAATTGACACCCCCGCTGCAAAAATGTCCTGGGGATAGGCACTGGAAAAGAGCCCGAAACAGGATTGATTGGCAACAGGCGGTTTCAAGAGGTAAGTTGAATTCACCATGCGTGTTTTGTTTCCCTTTGTGTTGGTTTCTAAGAAAGGCCCAGGAAATATGCTCCACGCCCATGCAAATGGGAGAAATGGAAATTGAAACGCCTTCGCGGTTTCACCTGGCAGCCGTTAGGATTGCCAGTGTCAATACGTCTGGAAGCAATACCTTCGGGAGAGGGCCTGGAGAAAAGGGAAGCCTCCTAAGCCACTGGTGGTATTGCGCCCTGGTAACAGGCACCACTGAAAACAATCAAGAGATTGCTGCCAAAGAAAAACAAAACCAGAGAGCCGGCCACATGATGGGGCAATCCACCTCCTGGCTGTCTTTGCACAGTGAAGTATCATTTGGGGAGACCCGGGCAGGCCAGCGACCCCTGCACACCTATTGACAAGAGCCAAGGCTTGAAAGTAAAAACACAGTGTCATGGTGTGTGATCCTTTTAATGTCACGTTGGAGTCTGTTGGCTAGTATCTTGTTGAGGATTTTTGCATCTAAGTTCATCGGTGATATTGCTCTCCAGTTTTCTTTTCTTGTAGTATCTTTGTCTGGTTTGGGGATCAGGTGGATGGCTTCGTACAATGAGTTTGGGAGTGTTCTTTCCTCTGCAGTGTTTTGGAAGCGTTTGCAGAACCATGTGTACTTTAGAGAGACACGGGTGCCCCAGCTGTCACTAGCCACCTATTGACAACAGCCAAGTCTTGAAAGTAAAAACACAATGTCCATCCCCAGATGAATGGAAAGTGAAGAGTTGGTACACATAGAGCATGGAATACTGCTCAGCCATGAAACAGAATAATATCCTGCCATTTCCAGCATCTTCGATAGATCCGGAGTTCCCTGTACTCAGCATGGGACGTCCAACAGAGAAAGAGAAAATTTCAACGATAGCACGTATAGGTGGCATCTCAAAGTCGATACCAGGAAAGTAGAAAGCACAAACAGAGTCACAGATTTAGAACGCAAGTACAGGGTTTCGAGAGGGCAAAGGCATGCGGAGGTGGGTTGAATGAGGAGGGTGGGATTAACACATGCATTCTAATATGTATTAAGCAGACGATCCACAACCACCTTCTACAAAGCACAGGGAGCGGTTGCCACCACCCTGGACTAAGCTACGTGGGAAGAGAATGCGAAAGAGAATGGATGTGTATATATATACATACACGGAGAACTGAATCAAGGTGCTGCACAGCGAAAGTCAACAGCATTGTAAATTCACTAGACATGGACAGAAATTAGAATCTCTATAAAAAGCAAAATGATCGAGATCCAGTATGTTCCTCTCAGGCCTCAGAGAGATGCGCGGGTGTCACTTCCCTGGAGCGTGAGCAGGCTTGGGCACCAAAGTTGGAGTGTGGTCACAGTGAGGCAGGTCAGCGCGGGAGTGGGTCGCACCAGCGAATTAACCCCTTTGGACCTCTGGTGCCTGGTCCCTTCTGGTTGGCAGCAGTCTCTGTAGATGTAGGTGTGCCCTCCTGCAGCGAAGCCAAGCCCACTGCAGCCAGAGGATGGTGGTCCAACATGCACAACAGTGTTCAAACATCACCTGGTGTCCAGGTCTCCTGCTGGTGGGGTTCCCGCCATTCACCTCCTTCCTTAGAGTCACCCCACTTGCCTCCGACAACACACTCTTCAGGAGGGGTTTGCAGGGGGTGTGATGAATCGAGAGTGGGAAGGGTAAGTGGGAGAAGGAGTGAGACACAAGCCCTTAGGTGTCTGTCCAGACACGTTCCTCTCTAATTCATATTCCAAGAACATGCGTGTGCGCAAGGTCTGCGTTCCTGGGGAATCCGAAAAGCTGTGGGAAAATGCTGCCGCCTTGTGGCCGCCTCCTGTAACTACAACGTTCCAAAGGGAGCTCAGCGGCCCTTCCTGTTCAAAAGGCCAGCGGGGTTGTAATTGACACCCCCGCTGCAAAAATGTCCTGGGGATAGGCACTGGAAAAGAGCCCGAAACAGGATTGATTGGCAACAGGCGGTTTCAGGAGGTAAGTTGAATTCACCATGCGTGTTTTGTTTCCCTTTGTGTTGGTTTCTAAGAAAGGCCCAGGAAATATGCTCCACGACCATGCAAATGGGAGAAATGGAAATTGAAACGCCTTCGCGGTTTCACCTGGCAGCCGTTAGGATTGCCAGTGTCAATACGTCTGGAAGCAATACCTTCGGGAGAGGGCCTGGAGAAAAGGGAAGCCTCCTAAGCCACTGGTGGTATTGCGCCCTGGTAACAGGCACCACTGAAAACAATCAAGAGATTGCTGCCAAAGAAAAACAAAACCAGAGAGCCGGCCACATGATGTGGCAATCCACCTCCTGGCTGTCTTTGCACAGTAAAGTATCATTTGGGGAGACCCGGGCAGGCCAGCGACCCCTGCACACCTATTGACAAGAGCCAAGGCTTGAAAGTAAAAACACAGTGTCATGGTGTGTGATCCTTTTAATGTCATGTTGGAGTCTGTTGGCTAGTATCTTGTTGAGGATTTTTGCATCTAAGTTCATCGGTGATATTGCTCTCCAGTTTTCTTTTCTTGTAGTATCTTTGTCTGGTTTGGGGATCAGGTGGATGGCTTCGTACAATGAGTTTGGGAGTGTTCTTTCCTCTGCAGTGTTTTGGAAGCGTTTGCAGAACCATGTGTACTTTAGAGAGACACGGGTGCCCCAGCTGTCACTAGCCACCTATTGACAACAGCCAAGTCTTGAAAGTAAAAACACAATGTCCATCCCCAGATGAATGGAAAGTGAAGAGTTGGTACACATAGAGCATGGAATACTGCTCAGCCATGAAACAGAATAATATCCTGCCATTTCCAGCATCTTCGATAGATCCGGAGTTCCCTGTACTCAGCATGGGACGTCCAACAGAGAAAGAGAAAATTCCAACGATAGCACGTATAGGTGGCATCTCAAAGTCGATACCAGGAAAGTAGAAAGCACAAACAGAGTCACAGATTTAGAACACAAGTACAGGGTTTCGAGAGGGCAAAGGCATGCGGAGGTGGGTTGAATGAGGAGGGTGGGATTAACACATGCATTCTAATATGTATTAAGCAGACGATCCACAACCACCTTCTACAAAGCACAGGGAGCGGTCGGCACCACCCTGGACTAAGCTACGTGGGAAGAGAATGCGAAAGAGAGTGGATGTGTATATATATACATACACGGAGAACTGAATCAAGATGCTGCACAGCGAAAGTCAACAGCATTGTAAATTCACTAGACATGGACAGAAATTAGAATCTCTATAAAAAGCAAAATGATCGAGATCCAGTATGTTCCTCTCAGGCCTCAGAGAGATGCGCGGGTGTCACTTCCCTGGAGCGTGAGCAGGCTTGGGCACCAAAGTTGGAGTGTGGTCACAGTGAGGCAGGTCGGCACGGGAGTGGGTCGCACCAGCGAATTAACCCCTTTGGACCTGTGGTGCCTGGTCCCTTCTGGTTGGCAGCAGTCTCTGTAGATGTAGGTGTGCCCTCCTGCAGCGAAGCCAAGCCCACTGCAGCCAGAGGATGGTGGTCCGACATGCACAACAGTGTTCAAACATCACCTGGTGTCCAGGTCTCCTGCTGGTGGGGTTCCCGCCATTCACCTCCTTCCTTAGAGTCACCCCACTTGCCTCCGACAACACACTCTTCAGGAGGGGTTTGCAGGGGGTGTGATGAATCGAGAGTGGGAAGGGTAAGTGGGAGAAGGAGTGAGACACAAGCCCTTAGGTGTCTGTCCGGACACGTTCCTCTCTAATTCATATTCCAAGAACACGCGTGTGCGCAGGGTCTGCGTTCCTGGGGAATCCAACCAGCTGTGGGAAAATGCTGCTGCCTTGTGGCCGCCTCCTGTAACTACAAAGTTCCAAAGGGAGCTCAGCGGCCCTTCCTGTTCAAAAGGCCAGCGGGGTTGTAATTGACACCCCTGCTGCAAAAATGTCCTGGGGATAGGCACTGGAAAAGAGCCCGAAACAGGATTGATTGGCAACAGGCGGTTTCAAGAGGTAAGTTGAATTCACCATGCGTGTTTTGTTTCCCTTTGTGTTGGTTTCTAAGAAAGGCCCAGGAAATATGCTCCACGCCCATGCGAATGGGAGAAATGGAAATTGAAACGCCTTCGCAGTTTCACCTGGCAGCCGTTAGGATTGCCAGTGTCAATACGTCTGGAAGCAATACCTTCGGGAGAGGGCCTGGAGAAAAGGGAAGCCTCCTAAGCCACTGGTGGTATTGTGCCCTGGTAACAGGCACCACTGAAAACAATCAAGAGATTCCTGCCAAAGAAAAACAAAACCAGAGAGCCGGCCACATGATGTGGCAATCCACCTCCTGGCTGTCTTTGCACAGTGAAGTATCATTTGGGGAGACCCGGGCAGGCCAGCGACCCCTGCACACCTATTGACAAGAGCCAAGGCTTGAAAGTAAAAACACAGTGTCATGGTGTGTGATCCTTTTAATGTCACGTTGGAGTCTGTTGGCTAGTATCTTGTTGAGGATTTTTGCATCTAAGTTCATCGGTGATATTGCTCTCCAGTTTTCTTTTCTTGTAGTATCTTTGTCTGGTTTGGGGATCAGGTGGATGGCTTCGTACAATGAGTTTGGGAGTGTTCTTTCCTCTGCAGTGTTTTGGAAGCGTTTGCAGAACCATGTGTACTTTAGAGAGACACGGGTGCCCCAGCTGTCACTAGCCACCTATTGACAACAGCCAAGTCTTGAAAGTAAAAACACAATGTCCATCCCCAGATGAATGGAAAGTGAAGAGTTGGTACACATAGAGCATGGAATACTGCTCAGCCATGAAACAGAATAATATCCTGCCATTTCCAGCATCTTCGATAGATCCGGAGTTCCCTGTACTCAGCATGGGACGTCCAACAGAGAAAGAGAAAATTCCAACGATAGCACGTATAGGTGGCATCTCAAAGTCGATACCAGGAAAGTAGAAAGCACAAACAGAGTCACAGATTTAGAACGCAAGTACAGGGTTTCGAGAGGGCAAAGGCATGCGGAGGTGGGTTGAATGAGGAGGGTGGGATTAACACATGCATTCTAATATGTATTAAGCAGACGATCCACAACCACCTTCTACAAAGCACAGGGAGCGGTCGGCACCACCCTGGACTAAGCTACGTGGGAAGAGAATGCGAAAGAGAATGGATGTGTATATATATATACATACACGGAGAACTGAATCAAGGTGTTGCACAGCGAAAGTCAACAGCATTGTAAATTCACTAGACATGGACAGAAATTAGAATCTCTATAAAAAGCAAAATGATCGAGATCCAGTATGTTCCTCTCAGGCCTCAGAGAGATGCGCGGGTGTCACTTCCCTGGAGCGTGAGCAGGCTTGGGCACCAAAGTTGGAGTGTGGTCACAGTGAGGCAGGTCGGCACGGGAGTGGGTCGCACCAGCGAATTAACCCCTTTGGACCTGTGGTGCCTGGTCCCTTCTGGTTGGCAGCAGTCTCTGTAGATGTAGGTGTGCCCTCCTGCAGCTAAGCCAAGCCCACTGCAGCCAGAGGATGGTGGTCCGACATGCACAACAGTGTTCAAACATCACCTGGTGTCCAGGTCTCCTGCTGGTGGGGTTCCCGCCATTCACCTCCTTCCTTAGAGTCACCCCACTTGCCTCCGACAACACACTCTTCAGGAGGGGTTTGCAGGGGGTGTGATGAATCGAGAGTGGGAAGGGTAAGTGGGAGAAGGAGTGAGACACAAGCCCTTAGGTGTCTGTCCGGACACGTTCCTCTCTAATTCATATTCCAAGAACACGCGTGTGTGCAAGGTCTGCGTTCCTGGGGAATCCGACCAGCTGTGGGAAAATGCTGCCGCCTTGTGGCCGCCTCCTGTAACTACAACGTTCCAAAGGGAGCTCAGCGGCCCTTCCTGTTCAAAAGGCCAGCGGGGTTGTAATTGACACCCCCGCTGCAAAAATGTCCTGGGGATAGGCACTGGAAAAGAGCCCGAAACAGGATTGATTGGCAACAGGCGGTTTCAAGAGGTAAGTTGAATTCACCATGCGTGTTTTGTTTCCCTTTGTGTTGGTTTCTAAGAAAGGCCCAGGAAATATGCTCCACGCCCATGCGAATGGGAGAAATGGAAATTGAAACGCCTTCGCAGTTTCACCTGGCAGCCGTTAGGATTGCCAGTGTCAATACGTCTGGAAGCAATACCTTCGGGAGAGGGCCTGGAGAAAAGGGAAGCCTCCTAAGCCACTGGTGGTATTGCGCCCTGGTAACAGGCACCACTGAAAACAATCAAGAGATTCCTGCCAAAGAAAAACAAAACCAGAGAGCCGGCCACATGATGTGGCAATCCACCTCCTGGCTGTCTTTGCACAGTGAAGTATCATTTGGGGAGACCCGGGCAGGCCAGCGACCCCTGCACACCTATTGACAAGAGCCAAGGCTTGAAAGTAAAAACACAGTGTCATGGTGTGTGATCCTTTTAATGTCACGTTGGAGTCTGTTGGCTAGTATCTTGTTGAGGATTTTTGCATCTAAGTTCATCGGTGATATTGCTCTCCAGTTTTCTTTTCTTGTAGTATCTTTGTCTGGTTTGGGGATCAGGTGGATGGCTTCGTACAATGAGTTTGGGAGTGTTCTTTCCTCTGCAGTGTTTTGGAAGCGTTTGCAGAACCATGTGTACTTTAGAGAGACACGGGTGCCCCAGCTGTCACTAGCCACCTATTGACAACAGCCAAGTCTTGAAAGTAAAAACACAATGTCCATCCCCAGATGAATGGAAAGTGAAGAGTTGGTACACATAGAGCATGGAATACTGCTCAGCCATGAAACAGAATAATATCCTGCCATTTCCAGCATCTTCGATAGATCCGGAGTTCCCTGTACTCAGCATGGGACGTCCAACAGAGAAAGAGAAAATTCCAACGATAGCACGTATAGGTGGCATCTCAAAGTCGATACCAGGAAAGTAGAAAGCACAAACAGAGTCACAGATTTAGAACGCAAGTACAGGGTTTCGAGAGGGCAAAGGCATGCGGAGGTGGGTTGAATGAGGAGGGTGGGATTAACACATGCATTCTAATATGTATTAAGCAGACGATCCACAACCACCTTCTACAAAGCACAGGGAGCGGTCGGCACCACCCTGGACTAAGCTACGTGGGAAGAGAATGCGAAAGAGAATGGATGTGTATATATATATACATACACGGAGAACTGAATCAAGGTGCTGCACAGCGAAAGTCAACAGCATTGTAAATTCACTAGACATGGACAGAAATTAGAATCTCTATAAAAAGCAAAATGATCGAGATCCAGTATGTTCCTCTCAGGCCTCAGAGAGTTGCGCGGGTGTCACTTCCCTGGAGCGTGAGCAGGCTTGGGCACCAAAGTTGGAGTGTGGTCACAGTGAGGCAGGTCGGCACGGGAGTGGGTCGCACCAGCGAATTAACCCCTTTGGACCTGTGGTGCCTGGTCCCTTCTGGTTGGCAGCAGTCTCTGTAGATGTAGGTGTGCCCTCCTGCAGCTAAGCCAAGCCCACTGCAGCCAGAGGATGGTGGTCCGACATGCACAACAGTGTTCAAACATCACCTGGTGTCCAGGTCTCCTGCTGGTGGGGTTCCCGCCATTCACCTCCTTCCTTAGAGTCACCCCACTTGCCTCCGACAACACACTCTTCAGGAGGGGTTTGCAGGGGGTGTGATGAATCGAGAGTGGGAAGGGTAAGTGGGAGAAGGAGTGAGACACAAGCCCTTAGGTGTCTGTCCGGACACGTTCCTCTCTAATTCATATTCCAAGAACACGCGTGTGTGCAAGGTCTGCGTTCCTGGGGAATCCGACCAGCTGTGGGAAAATGCTGCCGCCTTGTGGCCGCCTCCTGTAACTACAACGTTCCAAAGGGAGCTCAGCGGCCCTTCCTGTTCAAAAGGCCAGCGGGGTTGTAATTGACACCCCCGCTGCAAAAATGTCCTGGGGATAGGCACTGGAAAAGAGCCCGAAACAGGATTGATTGGCAACAGGCGGTTTCAAGAGGTAAGTTGAATTCACCATGCGTGTTTTGTTTCCCTTTGTGTTGGTTTCTAAGAAAGGCCCAGGAAATATGCTCCACGCCCATGCGAATGGGAGAAATGGAAATTGAAACGCCTTCGCGGTTTCACCTGGCAGCCGTTAGGATTGCCAGTGTCAATACGTCTGGAAGCAATACCTTCGGGAGAGGGCCTGGAGAAAAGGGAAGCCTCCTAAGCCACTGGTGGTATTGCGCCCTGGTAACAGGCACCACTGAAAACAATCAAGAGATTCCTGCCAAAGAAAAACAAAACCAGAGAGCCGGCCACATGATGTGGCAATCCACCTCCTGGCTGTCTTTGCACAGTGAAGTATCATTTGGGGAGACCCGGGCAGGCCAGCGACCCCTGCACACCTATTGACAAGAGCCAAGGCTTGAAAGTAAAAACACAGTGTCATGGTGTGTGATCCTTTTAATGTCACGTTGGAGTCTGTTGGCTAGTATCTTGTTGAGGATTTTTGCATCTAAGTTCATCGGTGATATTGCTCTCCAGTTTTCTTTTCTTGTAGTATCTTTGTCTGGTTTGGGGATCAGGTGGATGGCTTCGTACAATGAGTTTGGGAGTGTTCTTTCCTCTGCAGTGTTTTGGAAGCGTTTGCAGAACCATGTGTACTTTAGAGAGACACGGGTGCCCCAGCTGTCACTAGCCACCTATTGACAACAGCCAAGTCTTGAAAGTAAAAACACAATGTCCATCCCCAGATGAATGGAAAGTGAAGAGTTGGTACACATAGAGCATGGAATACTGCTCAGCCATGAAACAGAATAATATCCTGCCATTTCCAGCATCTTCGATAGATCCGGAGTTCCCTGTACTCAGCATGGGACGTCCAACAGAGAAAGAGAAAATTCCAACGATAGCACGTATAGGTGGCATCTCAAAGTCGATACCAGGAAAGTAGAAAGCACAAACAGAGTCACAGATTTAGAACACAAGTACAGGGTTTCGAGAGGGCAAAGGCATGCGGAGGTGGGTTGAATGAGGAGGGTGGGATTAACACATGCATTCTAATATGTATTAAGCAGACGATCCACAACCACCTTCTACAAAGCACAGGGAGCGGTCGCCACCACCCTGGACTAAGCTACGTGGGAAGAGAATGCGAAAGAGAGTGGATGTGTATATATATACATACACGGAGAACTGAATCAAGATGCTGCACAGCGAAAGTCAACAGCATTGTAAATTCACTAGACATGGACAGAAATTAGAATCTCTATAAAAAGCAAAATGATCGAGATCCAGTATGTTCCTCTCAGGCCTCAGAGAGATGCGCGGGTGTCACTTCCCTGGAGCGTGAGCAGGCTTGGGCACCAAAGTTGGAGTGTGGTCACCGTGAGGCAGGTCGGCACGGGAGTGGGTCGCACCAGCGAATTAACCCCTTTGGACCTGTGGTGCCTGGTCCCTTCTGGTTGGCAGCAGTCTCTGTAGATGTAGGTGTGCCCTCCTGCAGCTAAGCCAAGCCCACTGCAGCCAGAGGATGGTGGTCCGACATGCACAACAGTGTTCAAACATCACCTGGTGTCCAGGTCTCCTGCTGGTGGGGTTCCCGCCATTCACCTCCTTCCTTAGAGTCACCCCACTTGCCTCCGACAACACACTCTTCAGGAGGGGTTTGCAGGGGGTGTGATGAATCGAGAGTGGGAAGGGTAAGTGGGAGAAGGAGTGAGACACAAGCCCTTAGGTGTCTGTCCGGACACGTTCCTCTCTAATTCATATTCCAAGAACACGCGTGTGTGCAAGGTCTGCGTTCCTGGGGAATCCGACCAGCTGTGGGAAAATGCTGCCGCCTTGTGGCCGCCTCCTGTAACTACAACGTTCCAAAGGGAGCTCAGCGGCCCTTCCTGTTCAAAAGGCCAGCGGGGTTGTAATTGACACCCCCGCTGCAAAAATGTCCTGGGGATAGGCACTGGAAAAGAGCCCGAAACAGGATTGATTGGCAACAGGCGGTTTCAAGAGGTAAGTTGAATTCACCATGCGTGTTTTGTTTCCCTTTGTGTTGGTTTCTAAGAAAGGCCCAGGAAATATGCTCCACGCCCATGCGAATGGGAGAAATGGAAATTGAAACGCCTTCGCAGTTTCACCTGGCAGCCGTTAGGATTGCCAGTGTCAATACGTCTGGAAGCAATACCTTCGGGAGAGGGCCTGGAGAAAAGGGAAGCCTCCTAAGCCACTGGTGTTATTGCGCCCTGGTAACAGGCACCACTGAAAACAATCAAGAGATTCCTGCCAAAGAAAAACAAAACCAGAGAGCCGGCCACATGATGTGGCAATCCACCTCCTGGCTGTCTTTGCACAGTGAAGTATCATTTGGGGAGACCCGGGCAGGCCAGCGACCCCTGCACACCTATTGACAAGAGCCAAGGCTTGAAAGTAAAAACACAGTGTCATGGTGTGTGATCCTTTTAATGTCATGTTGGAGTCTGTTGGCTAGTATCTTGTTGAGGATTTTTGCATCTAAGTTCATCGGTGATATTGCTCTCCAGTTTTCTTTTCTTGTAGTATCTTTGTCTGGTTTGGGGATCAGGTGGATGGCTTCGTACAATGAGTTTGGGAGTGTTCTTTCCTCTGCAGTGTTTTGGAAGCGTTTGCAGAACCATGTGTACTTTAGAGAGACACGGGTGCCCCAGCTGTCACTAGCCACCTATTGACAACAGCCAAGTCTTGAAAGTAAAAACACAATGTCCACCCCCAGATGAATGGAAAGTGAAGAGTTGGTACACATAGAGCATGGAATACTGCTCAGCCATGAAACAGAATAATATCCTGCCATTTCCAGCATCTTCGATAGATCCGGAGTTCCCTGTACTCAGCATGGGACGTCCAACAGAGAAAGAGAAAATTTCAACGATAGCACGTATAGGTGGCATCTCAAAGTCGATACCAGGAAAGTAGAAAGCACAAACAGAGTCACAGATTTAGAACGCAAGTACAGGGTTTCGAGAGGGCAAAGGCATGCGGAGGTGGGTTGAATGAGGAGGGTGGGATTAACACATGCATTCTAATATGTATTAAGCAGACGATCCACAACCACCTTCTACAAAGCACAGGGAGCGGTCGCCACCACCCTGGACTAAGCTTCGTGGGAAGAGAATGCGAAAGAGAATGGATGTGTATATATATACATACACGGAGAACTGAATCAAGGTGCTGCACAGCGAAAGTCAACAGCATTGTAAATTCACTAGACATGGACAGAAATTAGAATCTCTATAAAAAGCAAAATGATCGAGATCCAGTATGTTCCTCTCAGGCCTCAGAGAGATGCGCGGGTGTCACTTCCCTGGAGCGTGAGCAGGCTTGGGCACCAAAGTTGGAGTGTGGTCACAGTGAGGCAGGTCAGCGCGGGAGTGGGTCGCACCAGCGAATTAACCCCTTTGGACCTCTGGTGCCTGGTCCCTTCTGGTTGGCAGCAGTCTCTGTAGATGTAGGTGTGCCCTCCTGCAGCGAAGCCAAGCCCACTGCAGCCAGAGGATGGTGGTCCAACATGCACAACAGTGTTCAAACATCACCTGGTGTCCAGGTCTCCTGCTGGTGGGGTTCCCGCCATTCACCTCCTTCCTTAGAGTCACCCCACTTGCCTCCGACAACACACTCTTCAGGAGGGGTTTGCAGGGGGTGTGATGAATCGAGAGTGGGAAGGGTAAGTGGGAGAAGGAGTGAGACACAAGCCCTTAGGTGTCTGTCCAGACACGTTCCTCTCTAATTCATATTCCAAGAACACGCGTGTGAGCAAGGTCTGCGTTCCTGGGGAATCCGACCAGCTGTGGGAAAATGCTGCCGCCTTGTGGCCGCCTCCTGTAACTACAACGTTCCAAAGGGAGCTCAGCGGCCCTTCCTGTTCAAAAGGCCAGCGGGGTTGTAATTGACACCCCCGCTGCAAAAATGTCCTGGGGATAGGCACTGGAAAAGAGCCCGAAACAGGATTGATTGGCAACAGGCGGTTTCAAGAGGTAAGTTGAATTCACCATGCGTGTTTTGTTTCCCTTTGTGTTGGTTTCTAAGAAAGGCCCAGGAAATATGCTCCACGACCATGCAAATGGGAGAAATGGAAATTGAAACGCCTTCGCGGTTTCACCTGGCAGCCGTTTGGATTGCCAGTGTCAATACGTCTGGAAGCAATACCTTCGGGAGAGGGCCTGGAGAAAAGGGAAGCCTCCTAAGCCACTGGTGGTATTGTGCCCTGGTAACAGGCACCACTGAAAACAATCAAGAGATTCCTGCCAAAGAAAAACAAAACCAGAGAGCCGGTCACATGATGTGGCAATCCACCTCCTGGCTGTCTTTGCACAGTAAAGTATCATTTGGGGAGACCCGGGCAGGCCAGCGACCCCTGCACACCTATTGACAAGAGCCAAGGCTTGAAAGTAAAAACACAGTGTCATGGTGTGTGATCCTTTTAATGTCATGTTGGAGTCTGTTGGCTAGTATCTTGTTGAGGATTTTTGCATCTAAGTTCATCGGTGATATTGCTCTCCAGTTTTCTTTTCTTGTAGTATCTTTGTCTGGTTTGGGGATCAGGTGGATGGCTTCGTACAATGAGTTTGGGAGTGTTCTTTCCTCTGCAGTGTTTTGGAAGCGTTTGCAGAACCACGTGTACTTTAGAGAGACACGGGTGCCCCAGCTGTCACTAGCCACCTATTGACAACAGCCAAGTCTTGAAAGTAAAAACACAATGTCCATCCCCAGATGAATGGAAAGTGAAGAGTTGGTACACATAGAGCATGGAATACTGCTCAGCCATGAAACAGAATAATATCCTGCCATTTCCAGCATCTTCGATAGATCCGGAGTTCCCTGTACTCAGCATGGGACGTCCAACAGAGAAAGAGAAAATTCCAACGATAGCACGTATAGGTGGCATCTCAAAGTCGATACCAGGAAAGTAGAAAGCACAAACAGAGTCACAGATTTAGAACACAAGTACAGGGTTTCGAGAGGGCAAAGGCATGCGGAGGTGGGTTGAATGAGGAGGGTGGGATTAACACATGCATTCTAATATGTATTAAGCAGACGATCCACAACCACCTTCTACAAAGCACAGGGAGCGGTCGGCACCACCCTGGACTACGCTACGTGGGAAGAGAATGCGAAAGAGAGTGGATGTGTATATATATACATACACGGAGAACTGAATCAAGGTGCTGCACAGCGAAAGTCAACAGCATTGTAAATTCACTAGACATGGACAGAAATTAGAATCTCTATAAAAAGCAAAATGATCGAGATCCAGTATGTTCCTCTCAGGCCTCAGAGAAATGCGCGGGTGTCACTTCCCTGGAGCGTGAGCAGGCTTGGGCACCAAAGTTGGAGTGTGGTCACAGTGAGGCAGGTCGGCACGGGAGTGGGTCGCACCAGCGAATTAACCCCTTTGGACCTGTGGTGCCTGGTCCCTTCTGGTTGGCAGCAGTCTCTGTAGATGTAGGTGTGCCCTCCTGCAGCTAAGCCAAGCCCACTGCAGCCAGAGGATGGTGGTATGACATGCACAACAGTGTTCAAACATCACCTGGTGTCCAGGTCTCCTGCTGGTGGGGTTCCCGCCATTCACCTCCTTCCTTAGAGTCACCCCACTTGCCTCCGACAACACACTCTTCAGGAGGGGTTTGCAGGGGGTGTGATGAATCGAGAGTGGGAAGGGTAAGTGGGAGAAGGAGTGAGACACAAGCCCTTAGGTGTCTGTCCGGACACGTTCCTCTCTAATTCATATTCCAAGAACACGCGTGTGCGCAAGGTCTGCGTTCCTGGGGAATCCGACCAGCTGTGGGAAAATGCTGCCGCCTTGTGGCCGCCTCCTGTAACTACAACGTTCCAAAGGGAGCTCAGCGGCCCTTCCTGTTCAAAAGGCCAGCGGGGTTGTAATTGACACCCCCGCTGCAAAAATGTCCTGGGGATAGGCACTGGAAAAGAGCCCGAAACAGGATTGATTGGCAACAGGCGGTTTCAAGAGGTAAGTTGAATTCACCATGCGTGTTTTGTTTCCCTTTGTGTTGGATTCTAAGAAAGGCCCAGGAAATATGCTCCACGCCCATGCGAATGGGAGAAATGGAAATTGAAACGCCTTCGCGGTTTCACCTGGCAGCCGTTAGGATTGCCAGTGTCAATACGTCTGGAAGCAATACCTTCGGGAGAGGGCCTGGAGAAAAGGGAAGCCTCCTAAGCCACTGGTGGTATTGCGCCCTGGTAACAGGCACCACTGAAAACAATCAAGAGATTCCTGCCAAAGAAAAACAAAACCAGAGAGCCGGCCACATGATGTGGCAATCCACCTCCTGGCTGTCTTTGCACAGTGAAGTATCATTTGGGGAGACCCGGGCAGGCCAGCGACCCCTGCACACCTATTGACAAGAGCCAAGGCTTGAAAGTAAAAACACAGTGTCATGGTGTGTGATCCTTTTAATGTCACGTTGGAGTCTGTTGGCTAGTATCTTGTTGAGGATTTTTGCATCTAAGTTCATCGGTGATATTGCTCTCCAGTTTTCTTTTCTTGTAGTATCTTTGTCTGGTCTGGGGATCAGGTGGATGGCTTCGTACAATGAGTTTGGGAGTGTTCTTTCCTCTGCAGTGTTTTGGAAGCGTTTGCAGAACCATGTGTACTTTAGAGAGACACGGGTGCCCCAGCTGTCACTAGCCACCTATTGACAACAGCCAAGTCTTGAAAGTAAAAACACAATGTCCATCCCCAGATGAATGGAAAGTGAAGAGTTGGTACACATGGAGCATGGAATACTGCTCAGCCATGAAACAGAATAATATCCTGCCATTTCCAGCATCTTCGATAGATCCGGAGTTCCCTGTACTCAGCATGGGACGTCCAACAGAGAAAGAGAAAATTCCAACGATAGCACGTATAGGTGGCATCTCAAAGTCGATACCAGGAAAGTAGAAAGCACAAACAGAGTCACAGATTTAGAACGCAAGTACAGGGTTTCGAGAGGGCAAAGGCATGCGGAGGTGGGTTGAATGAGGAGGGTGGGATTAACACATGCATTCTAATATGTATTAAGCAGACGATCCACAACCACCTTCTACAAAGCACAGGGAGCGGTCGCCACCACCCTGGACTACGCTACGTGGGAAGAGAATGCGAAAGAGAGTGGATGTGTATATATATACATACACGGAGAACTGAATCAAGGTGCTGCACAGCGAAAGTCAACAGCATTGTAAATTCACTAGACATGGACAGAAATTAGAATCTCTATAAAAAGCAAAATGATCGAGATCCAGTATGTTCCTCTCAGGCCTCAGAGAGATGTGCGGGTGTCACTTCCCTGGAGCGTGAGCAGGCTTGGGCACCAAAGTTGGAGTGTGGTCACAGTGAGGCAGGTCGGCACGGGAGTGGGTCGCACCAGCGAATTAACCCCTTTGGACCTGTGGTGCCTGGTCCCTTCTGGTTGGCAGCAGTCTCTGTAGATGTAGGTGTGCCCTCCTGCAGCTAAGCCAAGCCCACTGCAGCCAGAGGATGGTGGTCCGACATGCACAACAGTGTTCAAACATCACCTGGTGTCCAGGTCTCCTGCTGGTGGGGTTCCCGCCATTCACCTCCTTCCTTAGAGTCACCCCACTTGCCTCCGACAACACACTCTTCAGGAGGGGTTTGCAGGGGGTGTGATGAATCGAGAGTGGGAAGGGTAAGTGGGAGAAGGAGTGAGACACAAGCCCTTAGGTGTCTGTCCGGACACGTTCCTCTCTAATTCATATTCCAAGAACACGCGTGTGCGCAGGGTCTGCGTTCCTGGGGAATCCAACCAGCTGTGGGAAAATGCTGCCGCCTTGTGGCCGCCTCCTGTAACTACAAAGTTCCAAAGGGAGCTCAGCGGCCCTTCCTGTTCAAAAGGCCAGCGGGGTTGTAATTGACACCCCTGCTGCAAAAATGTCCTGGGGATAGGCACTGGAAAAGAGCCCGAAACAGGATTGATTGGCAACAGGCGGTTTCAAGAGGTAAGTTGAATTCACCATGCGTGTTTTGTTTCCCTTTGTGTTGGTTTCTAAGAAAGGCCCAGGAAATATGCTCCACGACCATGCGAATGGGAGAAATGGAAATTGAAACGCCTTCGCGGTTTCACCTGGCAGCCGTTAGGATTGCCAGTGTCAATACGTCTGGAAGCAATACCTTCGGGAGAGGGCCTGGAGAAAAGGGAAGCCTCCTAAGCCACTGGTGGTATTGCGCCCTGGTAACAGGCACCACTGAAAACAATCAAGAGATTGCTGCCAAAGAAAAACAAAACCAGAGAGCCGGCCACATGATGTGGCAATCCACCTCCTGGCTGTCTTTGCACAGTAAAGTATCATTTAGGGAGACCCGGGCAGGCCAGCGACCCCTGCACACCTATTGACAAGAGCCAAGGCTTGAAAGTAAAAACACAGTGTCATGGTGCGTGATCCTTTTAATGTCATGTTGGAGTCTGTTGGCTAGTATCTTGTTGAGGATTTTTGCATCTAAGTTCATCAGTGATATTGCTCTCCAGTTTTCTTTTCTTGTAGTATCTTTGTCTGGTTTGGGGATCAGGTGGATGGCTTCGTACAATGAGTTTGGGAGTGTTCTTTCCTCTGCAGTGTTTTGGAAGCGTTTGCAGAACCATGTGTACTTTAGAGAGACACGGGTGCCCCAGCTGTCACTAGCCACCTATTGACAACAGCCAAGTCTTGAAAGTAAAAACACAATGTCCATCCCCAGATGAATGGAAAGTGAAGAGTTGGTACACATAGAGCATGGAATACTGCTCAGCCATGAAACAGAATAATATCCTGCCATTTCCAGCATCTTCGATAGATCCGGAGTTCCCTGTACTCAGCATGGGACGTCCAACAGAGAAAGAGAAAATTTCAACGATAGCACGTATAGGTGGCATCTCAAAGTCGATACCAGGAAAGTAGAAAGCACAAACAGAGTCACAGATTTAGAACGCAAGTACAGGGTTTCGAGAGGGCAAAGGCATGCGGAGGTGGGTTGAATGAGGAGGGTGGGATTAACACATGCATTCTAATATGTATTAAGCAGACGATCCACAACCACCTTCTACAAAGCACAGGGAGCGGTCGCCACCACCCTGGACTAAGCTACGTGGGAAGAGAATGCGAAAGAGAATGGATGTGTATATATATATACATACACGGAGAACTGAATCAAGGTGCTGCACAGCGAAAGTCAACAGCATTGTAAATTCACTAGACATGGACAGAAATTAGAATCTCTATAAAAAGCAAAATGATCGAGATCCAGTATGTTCCTCTCAGGCCTGAGAGAGATGCGCGGGAGTCACTTCCCTGGAGCGTGAGCAGGCTTGGGCACCGAAGTTGGAGTGTGGTCACAGTGAGGCAGGTCGGCGCGGGAGTGGGTCGCACCAGCGAATTAACCCCTTTGGACCTGTGGTGCCTGGTCCCTTCTGGTTGGCAGCAGTCTCTGTAGATGTAGGTGTGCCCTCCTGCAGCTAAGCCAAGCCCACTGCAGCCAGAGGATGGTGGTCCAACATGCACAACAGTGTTCAAACATCACCTGGTGTCCAGGTCTCCTGCTGGTGGGGTTCCCGCCATTCACCTCCTTCCTTAGAGTCACCCCACTTGCCTCCGACAACACACTCTTCAGGAGGGGTTTGCAGGGGGTGTGATGAATCGAGAGTGGGAAGGGTAAGTGGGAGAAGGAGTGAGACACAAGCCCTTAGGTGTCTGTCCGGACACGTTCCTCTCTAATTCATATTCCAAGAACACGCGTGTGCGCAAGGTCTGCGTTCCTGGGGAATCCGAAAAGCTGTGGGAAAATGCTGCCGCCTTGTGGCCGCCTCCTGTAACTACAACGTTCCAAAGGGAGCTCAGCGGCCCTTCCTGTTCAAAAGGCCAGCGGGGTTGTAATTGACACCCCCGCTGCAAAAATGTCCTGGGGATAGGCACTGGAAAAGAGCCCGAAACAGGATTGATTGGCAACAGGCGGTTTCAAGAGGTAAGTTGAATTCACCATGCGTGTTTTGTTTCCCTTTGTGTTGGATTCTAAGAAAGGCCCAGGAAATATGCTCCACGCCCATGCGAATGGGAGAAATGGAAATTGAAACGCCTTCGCGGTTTCACCTGGCAGCCGTTAGGATTGCCAGTGTCAATACGTCTGGAAGCAATACCTTCGGGAGAGGGCCTGGAGAAAAGGGAAGCCTCCTAAGCCACTGGTGGTATTGCGCCCTGGTAACAGGCACCACTGAAAACAATCAAGAGATTCCTGCCAAAGAAAAACAAAACCAGAGAGCCGGCCACATGATGTGGCAATCCACCTCCTGGCTGTCTTTGCACAGTGAAGTATCATTTGGGGAGACCCGGGCAGGCCAGCGACCCCTGCACACCTATTGACAAGAGCCAAGGCTTGAAAGTAAAAACACAGTGTCATGGTGTGTGATCCTTTTAATGTCACGTTGGAGTCTGTTGGCTAGTATCTTGTTGAGGATTTTTGCATCTAAGTTCATCGGTGATATTGCTCTCCAGTTTTCTTTTCTTGTAGTATCTTTGTCTGGTTTGGGGATCAGGTGGATGGCTTCGTACAATGAGTTTGGGAGTGTTCTTTCCTCTGCAGTGTTTTGGAAGCGTTTGCAGAACCATGTGTACTTTAGAGAGACACGGGTGCCCCAGCTGTCACTAGCCACCTATTGACAACAGCCAAGTCTTGAAAGTAAAAACACAATGTCCATCCCCAGATGAATGGAAAGTGAAGAGTTGGTACACATGGAGCATGGAATACTGCTCAGCCATGAAACAGAATAATATCCTGCCATTTCCAGCATCTTCGATAGATCCGGAGTTCCCTGTACTCAGCATGGGACGTCCAACAGAGAAAGAGAAAATTCCAACGATAGCACGTATAGGTGGCATCTCAAAGTCGATACCAGGAAAGTAGAAAGCACAAACAGAGTCACAGATTTAGAACGCAAGTACAGGGTTTCGAGAGGGCAAAGGCATGCGGAGGTGGGTTGAATGAGGAGGGTGGGATTAACACATGCATTCTAATATGTATTAAGCAGACGATCCACAACCACCTTCTACAAAGCACAGGGAGCGGTCGGCACCACCCTGGACTAAGCTACGTGGGAAGAGAATGCGAAAGAGAATGGATGTGTATATATATATACATACACGGAGAACTGAATCAAGGTGCTGCACAGCGAAAGTCAACAGCATTGTAAATTCACTAGACATGGACAGAAATTAGAATCTCTATAAAAAGCAAAATGATCGAGATCCAGTATGTTCCTCTCAGGCCTCAGAGAGATGCGCGGGTGTCACTTCCCTGGAGCGTGAGCAGGCTTGGGCACCAAAGTTGGAGTGTGGTCACAGTGAGGCAGGTCGGCGCGGGAGTGGGTCGCACCAGCGAATTAACCCCTTTGGACCTGTGGTGCCTGGTCCCTTCTGGTTGGCAGCAGTCTCTGTAGATGTAGGTGTGCCCTCCTGCAGCTAAGCCAAGCCCACTGCAGCCAGAGGATGGTGGTCCGACATGCACAACAGTGTTCAAACATCACCTGGTGTCCAGGTCTCCTGCTGGTGGGGTTCCCGCCATTCACCTCCTTCCTTAGAGTCACCCCACTTGCCTCCGACAACACACTCTTCAGGAGGGGTTTGCAGGGGGTGTGATGAATCGAGAGTGGGAAGGGTAAGTGGGAGAAGGAGTGAGACACAAGCCCTTAGGTGTCTGTCCGGACACGTTCCTCTCTAATTCATATTCCAAGAACACGCGTGTGCGCAAGGTCTGCGTTCCTGGGGAATCCGACCAGCTGTGGGAAAATGCTGCCGCCTTGTGGCCGCCTCCTGTAACTACAACGTTCCAAAGGGAGCTCAGCGGCCCTTCCTGTTCAAAAGGCCAGCGGGGTTGTAATTGACACCCCCGCTGCAAAAATGTCCTGGGGATAGGCACTGGAAAAGAGCCCGAAACAGGATTGATTGGCAACAGGCGGTTTCAAGAGGTAAGTTGAATTCACCATGCGTGTTTTATTTCCCTTTGTGTTGGTTTCTAAGAAAGGCCCAGGAAATATGCTCCACGCCCATGCGAATGGGAGAAATGGAAATTGAAACGCCTTCGCGGTTTCACCTGGCAGCCGTTAGGATTGCCAGTGTCAATACGTCTGGAAGCAATACCTTCGGGAGAGGGCCTGGAGAAAAGGGAAGCCTCCTAAGCCACTGGTGGTATTGCGCCCTGGTAACAGGCACCACTGAAAACAATCAAGAGATTCCTGCCAAAGAAAAACAAAACCAGAGAGCCGGCCACATGATGTGGCAATCCACCTCCTGGCTGTCTTTGCACAGTGAAGTATCA
Source organism: Hippopotamus amphibius kiboko (assembly GCF_030028045.1). Taxonomy (NCBI): domain Eukaryota; kingdom Metazoa; phylum Chordata; class Mammalia; order Artiodactyla; family Hippopotamidae; genus Hippopotamus; species Hippopotamus amphibius. The sequence continues at coordinate 38,491 of NW_026648299.1, forward strand.
TTTGGGGAGACCCGGGCAGGCCAGCGACCCCTGCACACCTATTGACAAGAGCCAAGGCTTGAAAGTAAAAACACAGTGTCATGGTGTGTGATCCTTTTAATGTCACGTTGGAGTCTGTTGGCTAGTATCTTGTTGAGGATTTTTGCATCTAAGTTCATCGGTGATATTGCTCTCCAGTTTTCTTTTCTTGTAGTATCTTTGTCTGGTTTGGGGATCAGGTGGATGGCTTCGTACAATGAGTTTGGGAGTGTTCTTTCCTCTGCAGTGTTTTGGAAGCGTTTGCAGAACCATGTGTACTTTAGAGAGACACGGGTGCCCCAGCTGTCACTAGCCACCTATTGACAACAGCCAAGTCTTGAAAGTAAAAACACAATGTCCATCCCCAGATGAATGGAAAGTGAAGAGTTGGTACACATAGAGCATGGAATACTGCTCAGCCATGAAACAGAATAATATCCTGCCATTTCCAGCATCTTCGATAGATCCGGAGTTCCCTGTACTCAGCATGGGACGTCCAACAGAGAAAGAGAAAATTCCAACGATAGCACGTATAGGTGGCATCTCAAAGTCGATACCAGGAAAGTAGAAAGCACAAACAGAGTCACAGATTTAGAACACAAGTACAGGGTTTCGAGAGGGCAAAGGCATGCGGAGGTGGGTTGAATGAGGAGGGTGGGATTAACACATGCATTCTAATATGTATTAAGCAGACGATCCACAACCACCTTCTACAAAGCACAGGGAGCGGTCGGCACCACCCTGGACTAAGCTACGTGGGAAGAGAATGTGAAAGAGAGTGGATGTGTATATATATACATACACGGAGAACTGAATCAAGATGCTGCACAGCGAAAGTCAACAGCATTGTAAATTCACTAGACATGGACAGAAATTAGAATCTCTATAAAAAGCAAAATGATCGAGATCCAGTATGTTCCTCTCAGGCCTCAGAGAGATGCGCGGGTGTCACTTCCCTGGAGCGTGAGCAGGCTTGGGCACCAAAGTTGGAGTGTGGTCACAGTGAGGCAGGTCGGCACGGGAGTGGGTCGCACCAGCGAATTAACCCCTTTGGACCTGTGGTGCCTGGTCCCTTCTGGTTGGCAGCAGTCTCTGTAGATGTAGGTGTGCCCTCCTGCAGCTAAGCCAAGCCCACTGCAGCCAGAGGATGGTGGTCCGACATGCACAACAGTGTTCAAACATCACCTGGTGTCCAGGTCTCCTGCTGGTGGGGTTCCCGCCATTCACCTCCTTCCTTAGAGTCACCCCACTTGCCTCCGACAACACACTCTTCAGGAGGGGTTTGCAGGGGGTGTGATGAATCGAGAGTGGGAAGGGTAAGTGGGAGAAGGAGTGAGACACAAGCCCTTAGGTGTCTGTCCGGACACGTTCCTCTCTAATTCATATTCCAAGAACACGCGTGTGTGCAAGGTCTGCATTCCTGGGGAATCCGACCAGCTGTGGGAAAATGCTGCCGCCTTGTGGCCGCCTCCTGTAACTACAACGTTCCAAAGGGAGCTCAGCGGCCCTTCCTGTTCAAAAGGCCAGCGGGGTTGTAATTGACACCCCCGCTGCAAAAATGTCCTGGGGATAGGCACTGGAAAAGAGCCCGAAACAGGATTGATTGGCAACAGGCGGTTTCAAGAGGTAAGTTGAATTCACCATGCGTGTTTTGTTTCCCTTTGTGTTGGTTTCTAAGAAAGGCCCAGGAAATATGCTCCACGCCCATGCGAATGGGAGAAATGGAAATTGAAACGCCTTCGCGGTTTCACCTGGCAGCCGTTAGGATTGCCAGTGTCAATACGTCTGGAAGCAATACCTTCGGGAGAGGGCCTGGAGAAAAGGGAAGCCTCCTAAGCCACTGGTGGTATTGCGCCCTGGTAACAGGCACCACTGAAAACAATCAAGAGATTCCTGCCAAAGAAAAACAAAACCAGAGAGCCGGCCACATGATGTGGCAATCCACCTCCTGGCTGTCTTTGCACAGTGAAGTATCATTTGGGGAGACCCGGGCAGGCCAGCGACCCCTGCACACCTATTGACAAGAGCCAAGGCTTGAAAGTAAAAACACAGTGTCATGGTGTGTGATCCTTTTAATGTCACGTTGGAGAATGTTGGCTAGTATCTTGTTGAGGATTTTTGCATCTAAGTTCATCGGTGATATTGCTCTCCAGTTTTCTTTTCTTGTAGTATCTTTGTCTGGTTTGGGGATCAGGTGGATGGCTTCGTACAATGAGTTTGGGAGTGTTCTTTCCTCTGCAGTGTTTTGGAAGCGTTTGCAGAACCATGTGTACTTTAGAGAGACACGGGTGCCCCAGCTGTCACTAGCCACCTATTGACAACAGCCAAGTCTTGAAAGTAAAAACACAATGTCCACCCCCAGATGAATGGAAAGTGAAGAGTTGGTACACATAGAGCATGGAATACTGCTCAGCCATGAAACAGAATAATATCCTGCCATTTCCAGCATCTTCGATAGATCCGGAGTTCCCTGTACTCAGCATGGGACGTCCAACAGATAAAGAGAAAATTTCAACGATAGCACGTATAGGTGGCATCTCAAAGTCGATACCAGGAAAGTAGAAAGCACAAACAGAGTCACAGATTTAGAACGCAAGTACAGGGTTTCGAGAGGGCAAAGGCATGCGGAGGTGGGTTGAATGAGGAGGGTGGGATTAACACATGCATTCTAATATGTATTAAGCAGACGATCCACAACCACCTTCTACAAAGCACAGGGAGCGGTCGCCACCACCCTGGACTAAGCTACGTGGGAAGAGAATGCGAAAGAGAATGGATGTGTATATATATACATACACGGAGAACTGAATCAAGGTGCTGCACAGCGAAAGTCAACAGCATTGTAAATTCACTAGACATGGACAGAAATTAGAATCTCTATAAAAAGCAAAATGATCGAGATCCAGTATGTTCCTCTCAGGCCTCAGAGAGATGCGCGGGTGTCACTTCCCTGGAGCGTGAGCAGGCTTGGGCACCAAAGTTGGAGTGTGGTCACAGTGAGGCAGGTCAGCGTGGGAGTGGGTCGCACCAGCGAATTAACCCCTTTGGACCTCTGGTGCCTGGTCCCTTCTGGTTGGCAGCAGTCTCTGTAGATGTAGGTGTGCCCTCCTGCAGCGAAGCCAAGCCCACTGCAGCCAGAGGATGGTGGTCCAACATGCACAACAGTGTTCAAACATCACCTGGTGTCCAGGTCTCCTGCTGGTGGGGTTCCCGCCATTCACCTCCTTCCTTAGAGTCACCCCACTTGCCTCCGACAACACACTCTTCAGGAGGGGTTTGCAGGGGGTGTGATGAATCGAGAGTGGGAAGGGTAAGTGGGAGAAGGAGTGAGACACAAGCCCTTAGGTGTCTGTCCGGACACGTTCCTCTCTAATTCATATTCCAAGAACACGCGTGTGAGCAAGGTCTGCGTTCCTGGGGAATCCGACCAGCTGTGGGAAAATGCTGCCGCCTTGTGGCCGCCTCCTGTAACTACAACGTTCCAAAGGGAGCTCAGCGGCCCTTCCTGTTCAAAAGGCCAGCGGGGTTGTAATTGACACCCCCGCTGCAAAAATGTCCTGGGGATAGGCACTGGAAAAGAGCCCGAAACAGGATTGATTGGCAACAGGCGGTTTCAAGAGGTAAGTTGAATTCACCATGCGTGTTTTGTTTCCCTTTGTGTTGGTTTCTAAGAAAGGCCCAGGAAATATGCTCCACGCCCATGCAAATGGGAGAAATGGAAATTGAAACGCCTTCGCGGTTTCACCTGGCAGCCGTTAGGATTGCCAGTGTCAATACGTCTGGAAGCAATACCTTCGGGAGAGGGCCTGGAGAAAAGGGAAGCCTCCTAAGCCACTGGTGGTATTGTGCCCTGGTAACAGGCACCACTGAAAACAATCAAGAGATTGCTGCCAAAGAAAAACAAAACCAGAGAGCCGGCCACATGATGTGGCAATCCACCTCCTGGCTGTCTTTGCACAGTAAAGTATCATTTGGGGAGACCCGGGCAGGCCAGCGACCCCTGCACACCTATTGACAAGAGCCAAGGCTTGAAAGTAAAAACACAGTGTCATGGTGTGTGATCCTTTTAATGTCATGTTGGAGTCTGTTGGCTAGTATCTTGTTGAGGATTTTTGCATCTAAGTTCATCGGTGATATTGCTCTCCAGTTTTCTTTTCTTGTAGTATCTTTGTCTGGTTTGGGGATCAGGTGGATGGCTTCGTACAATGAGTTTGGGAGTGTTCTTTCCTCTGCAGTGTTTTGGAAGCGTTTGCAGAACCATGTGTACTTTAGAGAGACACGGGTGCCCCAGCTGTCACTAGCCACCTATTGACAACAGCCAAGTCTTGAAAGTAAAAACACAATGTCCATCCCCAGATGAATGGAAAGTGAAGAGTTGGTACACATAGAGCATGGAATACTGCTCAGCCATGAAACAGAATAATATCCTGCCATTTCCAGCATCTTCGATAGATCCGGAGTTCCCTGTACTCAGCATGGGACGTCCAACAGAGAAAGAGAAAATTCCAACGATAGCACGTATAGGTGGCATCTCAAAGTCGATACCAGGAAAGTAGAAAGCACAAACAGAGTCACAGATTTAGAACGCAAGTACAGGGTTTCGAGAGGGCAAAGGCATGCGGAGGTGGGTTGAATGAGGAGGGTGGGATTAACACATGCATTCTAATATGTATTAAGCAGACGATCCACAACCACCTTCTACAAAGCACAGGGAGCGGTCGGCACCACCCTGGACTAAGCTACGTGGGAAGAGAATGCGAAAGAGAATGGATGTGTATATATATATACATACACGGAGAACTGAATCAAGGTGCTGCACAGCGAAAGTCAACAGCATTGTAAATTCACTAGACATGGACAGAAATTAGAATCTCTATAAAAAGCAAAATGATCGAGATCCAGTATGTTCCTCTCAGGCCTCAGAGAGATGCGCGGGTGTCACTTCCCTGGAGCGTGAGCAGGCTTGGGCACCAAAGTTGGAGTGTGGTCACAGTGAGGCAGGTCGGCGCGGGAGTGGGTCGCACCAGCGAATTAACCCCTTTGGACCTGTGGTGCCTGGTCCCTTCTGGTTGGCAGCAGTCTCTGTAGATGTAGGTGTGCCCTCCTGCAGCTAAGCCAAGCCCACTGCAGCCAGAGGATGGTGGTCCGACATGCACAACAGTGTTCAAACATCACCTGGTGTCCAGGTCTCCTGCTGGTGGGGTTCCCGCCATTCACCTCCTTCCTTAGAGTCACCCCACTTGCCTCCGACAACACACTCTTCAGGAGGGGTTTGCAGGGGGTGTGATGAATCGAGAGTGGGAAGGGTAAGTGGGAGAAGGAGTGAGACACAAGCCCTTAGGTGTCTGTCCGGACACGTTCCTCTCTAATTCATATTCCAAGAACACGCGTGTGCGCAAGGTCTGCGTTCCTGGGGAATCCGACCAGCTGTGGGAAAATGCTGCCGCCTTGTGGCCGCCTCCTGTAACTACAACGTTCCAAAGGGAGCTCAGCGGCCCTTCCTGTTCAAAAGGCCAGCGGGGTTGTAATTGACACCCCCGCTGCAAAAATGTCCTGGGGATAGGCACTGGAAAAGAGCCCGAAACAGGATTGATTGGCAACAGGCGGTTTCAAGAGGTAAGTTGAATTCACCATGCGTGTTTTATTTCCCTTTGTGTTGTTTTCTAAGAAAGGCCCAGGAAATATGCTCCACGCCCATGCGAATGGGAGAAATGGAAATTGAAACGCCTTCGCGGTTTCACCTGGCAGCCGTTAGGATTGCCAGTGTCAATACGTCTGGAAGCAATACCTTCGGGAGAGGGCCTGGAGAAAAGGGAAGCCTCCTAAGCCACTGGTGGTATTGCGCCCTGGTAACAGGCACCACTGAAAACAATCAAGAGATTCCTGCCAAAGAAAAACAAAACCAGAGAGCCGGCCACATGATGTGGCAATCCACCTCCTGGCTGTCTTTGCACAGTGAAGTATCATTTGGGGAGACCCGGGCAGGCCAGCGACCCCTGCACACCTATTGACAAGAGCCAAGGCTTGAAAGTAAAAACACAGTGTCATGGTGTGTGATCCTTTTAATGTCACGTTGGAGTCTGTTGGCTAGTATCTTGTTGAGGATTTTTGCATCTAAGTTCATCGGTGATATTGCTCTCCAGTTTTCTTTTCTTGTAGTATCTTTGTCTGGTTTGGGGATCAGGTGGATGGCTTCGTACAATGAGTTTGGGAGTGTTCTTTCCTCTGCAGTGTTTTGGAAGCGTTTGCAGAACCATGTGTACTTTAGAGAGACACGGGTGCCCCAGCTGTCACTAGCCACCTATTGACAACAGCCAAGTCTTGAAAGTAAAAACACAATGTCCATCCCCAGATGAATGGAAAGTGAAGAGTTGGTACACATAGAGCATGGAATACTGCTCAGCCATGAAACAGAATAATATCCTGCCATTTCCAGCATCTTCGATAGATCCGGAGTTCCCTGTACTCAGCATGGGACGTCCAACAGAGAAAGAGAAAATTCCAACGATAGCACGTATAGGTGGCATCTCAAAGTCGATACCAGGAAAGTAGAAAGCACAAACAGAGTCACAGATTTAGAACACAAGTACAGGGTTTCGAGAGGGCAAAGGCATGCGGAGGTGGGTTGAATGAGGAGGGTGGGATTAACACATGCATTCTAATATGTATTAAGCAGACGATCCACAACCACCTTCTACAAAGCACAGGGAGCGGTCGGCACCACCCTGGACTAAGCTACGTGGGAAGAGAATGTGAAAGAGAGTGGATGTGTATATATATACATACACGGAGAACTGAATCAAGATGCTGCACAGCGAAAGTCAACAGCATTGTAAATTCACTAGACATGGACAGAAATTAGAATCTCTATAAAAAGCAAAATGATCGAGATCCAGTATGTTCCTCTCAGGCCTCAGAGAGATGCGCGGGTGTCACTTCCCTGGAGCGTGAGCAGGCTTGGGCACCAAAGTTGGAGTGTGGTCACAGTGAGGCAGGTCGGCACGGGAGTGGGTCGCACCAGCGAATTAACCCCTTTGGACCTGTGGTGCCTGGTCCCTTCTGGTTGGCAGCAGTCTCTGTAGATGTAGGTGTGCCCTCCTGCAGCTAAGCCAAGCCCACTGCAGCCAGAGGATGGTGGTCCGACATGCACAACAGTGTTCAAACATCACCTGGTGTCCAGGTCTCCTGCTGGTGTGGTTCCCGCCATTCACCTCCTTCCTTAGAGTCACCCCACTTGCCTCCGACAACACACTCTTCAGGAGGGGTTTGCAGGGGGTGTGATGAATCGAGAGTGGGAAGGGTAAGTGGGAGAAGGAGTGAGACACAAGCCCTTAGGTGTCTGTCCGGACACGTTCCTCTCTAATTCATATTCCAAGAACACGCGTGTGTGCAAGGTCTGCATTCCTGGGGAATCCGACCAGCTGTGGGAAAATGCTGCCGCCTTGTGGCCGCCTCCTGTAACTACAACGTTCCAAAGGGAGCTCAGCGGCCCTTCCTGTTCAAAAGGCCAGCGGGGTTGTAATTGACACCCCCGCTGCAAAAATGTCCTGGGGATAGGCACTGGAAAAGAGCCCGAAACAGGATTGATTGGCAACAGGCGGTTTCAAGAGGTAAGTTGAATTCACCATGCGTGTTTTGTTTCCCTTTGTGTTGGTTTCTAAGAAAGGCCCAGGAAATATGCTCCACGCCCATGCGAATGGGAGAAATGGAAATTGAAACGCCTTCGCGGTTTCACCTGGCAGCCGTTAGGATTGCCAGTGTCAATACGTCTGGAAGCAATACCTTCGGGAGAGGGCCTGGAGAAAAGGGAAGCCTCCTAAGCCACTGGTGGTATTGCGCCCTGGTAACAGGCACCACTGAAAACAATCAAGAGATTCCTGCCAAAGAAAAACAAAACCAGAGAGCCGGCCACATGATGTGGCAATCCACCTCCTGGCTGTCTTTGCACAGTGAAGTATCATTTGGGGAGACCCGGGCAGGCCAGCGACCCCTGCACACCTATTGACAAGAGCCAAGGCTTGAAAGTAAAAACACAGTGTCATGGTGTGTGATCCTTTTAATGTCACGTTGGAGAATGTTGGCTAGTATCTTGTTGAGGATTTTTGCATCTAAGTTCATCGGTGATATTGCTCTCCAGTTTTCTTTTCTTGTAGTATCTTTGTCTGGTTTGGGGATCAGGTGGATGGCTTCGTACAATGAGTTTGGGAGTGTTCTTTCCTCTGCAGTGTTTTGGAAGCGTTTGCAGAACCATGTGTACTTTAGAGAGACACGGGTGCCCCAGCTGTCACTAGCCACCTATTGACAACAGCCAAGTCTTGAAAGTAAAAACACAATGTCCACCCCCAGATGAATGGAAAGTGAAGAGTTGGTACACATAGAGCATGGAATACTGCTCAGCCATGAAACAGAATAATATCCTGCCATTTCCAGCATCTTCGATAGATCCGGAGTTCCCTGTACTCAGCATGGGACGTCCAACAGAGAAAGAGAAAATTTCAACGATAGCACGTATAGGTGGCATCTCAAAGTCGATACCAGGAAAGTAGAAAGCACAAACAGAGTCACAGATTTAGAACGCAAGTACAGGGTTTCGAGAGGGCAAAGGCATGCGGAGGTGGGTTGAATGAGGAGGGTGGGATTAACACATGCATTCTAATATGTATTAAGCAGACGATCCACAACCACCTTCTACAAAGCACAGGGAGCGGTCGCCACCACCCTGGACTAAGCTACGTGGGAAGAGAATGCGAAAGAGAATGGATGTGTATATATATACATACACGGAGAACTGAATCAAGGTGCTGCACAGCGAAAGTCAACAGCATTGTAAATTCACTAGACATGGACAGAAATTAGAATCTCTATAAAAAGCAAAATGATCGAGATCCAGTATGTTCCTCTCAGGCCTCAGAGAGATGCGCGGGTGTCACTTCCCTGGAGCGTGAGCAGGCTTGGGCACCAAAGTTGGAGTGTGGTCACAGTGAGGCAGGTCAGCGTGGGAGTGGGTCGCACCAGCGAATTAACCCCTTTGGACCTCTGGTGCCTGGTCCCTTCTGGTTGGCAGCAGTCTCTGTAGATGTAGGTGTGCCCTCCTGCAGCGAAGCCAAGCCCACTGCAGCCAGAGGATGGTGGTCCAACATGCACAACAGTGTTCAAACATCACCTGGTGTCCAGGTCTCCTGCTGGTGGGGTTCCCGCCATTCACCTCCTTCCTTAGAGTCACCCCACTTGCCTCCGACAACACACTCTTCAGGAGGGGTTTGCAGGGGGTGTGATGAATCGAGAGTGGGAAGGGTAAGTGGGAGAAGGAGTGAGACACAAGCCCTTAGGTGTCTGTCCGGACACGTTCCTCTCTAATTCATATTCCAAGAACACGCGTGTGAGCAAGGTCTGCGTTCCTGGGGAATCCGACCAGCTGTGGGAAAATGCTGCCGCCTTGTGGCCGCCTCCTGTAACTACAACGTTCCAAAGGGAGCTCAGCGGCCCTTCCTGTTCAAAAGGCCAGCGGGGTTGTAATTGACACCCCCGCTGCAAAAATGTCCTGGGGATAGGCACTGGAAAAGAGCCCGAAACAGGATTGATTGGCAACAGGCGGTTTCAAGAGGTAAGTTGAATTCACCATGCGTGTTTTGTTTCCCTTTGTGTTGGTTTCTAAGAAAGGCCCAGGAAATATGCTCCACGACCATGCAAATGGGAGAAATGGAAATTGAAACGCCTTCGCGGTTTCACCTGGCAGCCGTTAGGATTGCCAGTGTCAATACGTCTGGAAGCAATACCTTCGGGAGAGGGCCTGGAGAAAAGGGAAGCCTCCTAAGCCACTGGTGGTATTGTGCCCTGGTAACAGGCACCACTGAAAACAATCAAGAGATTGCTGCCAAAGAAAAACAAAACCAGAGAGCCGGCCACATGATGTGGCAATTCACCTCCTGGCTGTCTTTGCACAGTAAAGTATCATTTGGGGAGACCCGGGCAGGCCAGCGACCCCTGCACACCTATTGACAAGAGCCAAGGCTTGAAAGTAAAAACACAGTGTCATGGTGTGTGATCCTTTTAATGTCATGTTGGAGTCTGTTGGCTAGTATCTTGTTGAGGATTTTTGCATCTAAGTTCATCGGTGATATTGCTCTCCAGTTTTCTTTTCTTGTAGTATCTTTGTCTGGTTTGGGGATCAGGTGGATGGCTTCGTACAATGAGTTTGGGAGTGTTCTTTCCTCTGCAGTGTTTTGGAAGCGTTTGCAGAACCATGTGTACTTTAGAGAGACACGGGTGCCCCAGCTGTCACTAGCCACCTATTGACAACAGCCAAGTCTTGAAAGTAAAAACACAATGTCCATCCCCAGATGAATGGAAAGTGAAGAGTTGGTACACATAGAGCATGGAATACTGCTCAGCCATGAAACAGAATAATATCCTGCCATTTCCAGCATCTTCGATAGATCCGGAGTTCCCTGTACTCAGCATGGGACGTCCAACAGAGAAAGAGAAAATTCCAACGATAGCACGTATAGGTGGCATCTCAAAGTCGATACCAGGAAAGTAGAAAGCACAAACAGAGTCACAGATTTAGAACACAAGTACAGGGTTTCGAGAGGGCAAAGGCATGCGGAGGTGGGTTGAATGAGGAGGGTGGGATTAACACATGCATTCTAATATGTATTAAGCAGACGATCCACAACCACCTTCTACAAAGCACAGGGAGCGGTCGGCACCACCCTGGACTACGCTACGTGGGAAGAGAATGCGAAAGAGAGTGGATGTGTATATATATACATACACGGAGAACTGAATCAAGGTGCTGCACAGCGAAAGTCAACAGCATTGTAAATTCACTAGACATGGACAGAAATTAGAATCTCTATAAAAAGCAAAATGATCGAGATCCAGTATGTTCCTCTCAGGCCTCAGAGAAATGCGCGGGTGTCACTTCCCTGGAGCGTGAGCAGGCTTGGGCACCAAAGTTGGAGTGTGGTCACAGTGAGGCAGGTCGGCACGGGAGTGGGTCGCACCAGCGAATTAACCCCTTTGGACCTGTGGTGCCTGGTCCCTTCTGGTTGGCAGCAGTCTCTGTAGATGTAGGTGTGCCCTCCTGCAGCTAAGCCAAGCCCACTGCAGCCAGAGGATGGTGGTCTGACATGCACAACAGTGTTCAAACATCACCTGGTGTCCAGGTCTCCTGCTGGTGGGGTTCCCGCCATTCACCTCCTTCCTTAGAGTCACCCCACTTGCCTCCGACAACACACTCTTCAGGAGGGGTTTGCAGGGGGTGTGATGAATCGAGAGTGGGAAGGGTAAGTGGGAGAAGGAGTGAGACACAAGCCCTTAGGTGTCTGTCCGGACACGTTCCTCTCTAATTCATATTCCAAGAACACGCGTGTGCGCAAGGTCTGCGTTCCTGGGGAATCCGACCAGCTGTGGGAAAATGCTGCCGCCTTGTGGCCGCCTCCTGTAACTACAACGTTCCAAAGGGAGCTCAGCGGCCCTTCCTGTTCAAAAGGCCAGCGGGGTTGTAATTGACACCCCCGCTGCAAAAATGTCCTGGGGATAGGCACTGGAAAAGAGCCCGAAACAGGATTGATTGGCAACAGGCGGTTTCAAGAGGTAAGTTGAATTCACCATGCGTGTTTTGTTTCCCTTTGTGTTGGATTCTAAGAAAGGCCCAGGAAATATGCTCCACGCCCATGCGAATGGGAGAAATGGAAATTGAAACGCCTTCGCGGTTTCACCTGGCAGCCGTTAGGATTGCCAGTGTCAATACGTCTGGAAGCAATACCTTCGGGAGAGGGCCTGGAGAAAAGGGAAGCCTCCTAAGCCACTGGTGGTATTGCGCCCTGGTAACAGGCACCACTGAAAACAATCAAGAGATTCCTGCCAAAGAAAAACAAAACCAGAGAGCCGGCCACATGATGTGGCAATCCACCTCCTGGCTGTCTTTGCACAGTGAAGTATCATTTGGGGAGACCCGGGCAGGCCAGCGACCCCTGCACACCTATTGACAAGAGCCAAGGCTTGAAAGTAAAAACACAGTGTCATGGTGTGTGATCCTTTTAATGTCACGTTGGAGTCTGTTGGCTAGTATCTTGTTGAGGATTTTTGCATCTAAGTTCATCGGTGATATTGCTCTCCAGTTTTCTTTTCTTGTAGTATCTTTGTCTGGTTTGGGGATCAGGTGGATGGCTTCGTACAATGAGTTTGGGAGTGTTCTTTCCTCTGCAGTGTTTTGGAAGCGTTTGCAGAACCATGTGTACTTTAGAGAGACACGGGTGCCCCAGCTGTCACTAGCCAGCTATTGACAACAGCCAAGTCTTGAAAGTAAAAACACAATGTCCATCCCCAGATGAATGGAAAGTGAAGAGTTGGTACCCATGGAGCATGGAATACTGCTCAGCCATGAAACAGAATAATATCCTGCCATTTCCAGCATCTTCGATAGATCCGGAGTTCCCTGTACTCAGCATGGGACGTCCAACAGAGAAAGAGAAAATTCCAACGATAGCACGTATAGGTGGCATCTCAAAGTCGATACCAGGAAAGTAGAAAGCACAAACAGAGTCACAGATTTAGAACGCAAGTACAGGGTTTCGAGAGGGCAAAGGCATGCGGAGGTGGGTTGAATGAGGAGGGTGGGATTAACACATGCATTCTAATATGTATTAAGCAGACGATCCACAACCACCTTCTACAAAGCACAGGGAGCGGTCGCCACCACCCTGGACTACGCTACGTGGGAAGAGAATGCGAAAGAGAGTGGATGTGTATATATATACATACACGGAGAACTGAATCAAGGTGCTGCACAGCGAAAGTCAACAGCATTGTAAATTCACTAGACATGGACAGAAATTAGAATCTCTATAAAAAGCAAAATGATCGAGATCCAGTATGTTCCTCTCAGGCCTCAGAGAGATGCGCGGGTGTCACTTCCCTGGAGCGTGAGCAGGCTTGGGCACCAAAGTTGGAGTGTGGTCACAGTGAGGCAGGTCGGCGCGGGAGTGGGTCGCACCAGCGAATTAACCCCTTTGGACCTGTGGTGCCTGGTCCCTTCTGGTTGGCAGCAGTCTCTGTAGATGTAGGTGTGCCCTCCTGCAGCTAAGCCAAGCCCACTGCAGCCAGAGGATGGTGGTCCGACATGCACAACAGTGTTCAAACATCACCTGGTGTCCAGGTCTCCTGCTGGTGGGGTTCCCGCCATTCACCTCCTTCCTTAGAGTCACCCCACTTGCCTCCGACAACACACTCTTCAGGAGGGGTTTGCAGGGGGTGTGATGAATCGAGAGTGGGAAGGGTAAGTGGGAGAAGGAGTGAGACACAAGCCCTTAGGTGTCTGTCCGGACACGTTCCTCTCTAATTCATATTCCAAGAACACGCGTGTGCGCAGGGTCTGCGTTCCTGGGGAATCCAACCAGCTGTGGGAAAATGCTGCCGCCTTGTGGCCGCCTCCTGTAACTACAAAGTTCCAAAGGGAGCTCAGCGGCCCTTCCTGTTCAAAAGGCCAGCGGGGTTGTAATTGACACCCCTGCTGCAAAAATGTCCTGGGGATAGGCACTGGAAAAGAGCCCGAAACAGGATTGATTGGCAACAGGCGGTTTCAAGAGGTAAGTTGAATTCACCATGCGTGTTTTGTTTCCCTTTGTGTTGGTTTCTAAGAAAGGCCCAGGAAATATGCTCCACGACCATGCGAATGGGAGAAATGGAAATTGAAACGCCTTCGCGGTTTCACCTGGCAGCCGTTAGGATTGCCAGTGTCAATACGTCTGGAAGCAATACCTTCGGGAGAGGGCCTGGAGAAAAGGGAAGCCTCCTAAGCCACTGGTGGTATTGCGCCCTGGTAACAGGCACCACTGAAAACAATCAAGAGATTCCTGCCAAAGAAAAACAAAACCAGAGAGCCGGCCACATGATGTGGCAATCCACCTCCTGGCTGTCTTTGCACAGTAAAGTATCATTTAGGGAGACCCGGGCAGGCCAGCGACCCCTGCACACCTATTGACAAGAGCCAAGGCTTGAAAGTAAAAACACAGTGTCATGGTGCGTGATCCTTTTAATGTCATGTTGGAGTCTGTTGGCTAGTATCTTGTTGAGGATTTTTGCATCTAAGTTCATCGGTGATATTGCTCTCCAGTTTTCTTTTCTTGTAGTATCTTTGTCTGGTTTGGGGATCAGGTGGATGGCTTCGTACAATGAGTTTGGGAGTGTTCTTTCCTCTGCAGTGTTTTGGAAGCGTTTGCAGAACCACGTGTACTTTAGAGAGACACGGGTGCCCCAGCTGTCACTAGCCACCTATTGACAACAGCCAAGTCTTGAAAGTAAAAACACAATGTCCATCCCCAGATGAATGGAAAGTGAAGAGTTGGTACACATAGAGCATGGAATACTGCTCAGCCATGAAACAGAATAATATCCTGCCATTTCCAGCATCTTCGATAGATCCGGAGTTCCCTGTACTCAGCATGGGACGTCCAACAGAGAAAGAGAAAATTCCAACGATAGCACGTATAGGTGGCATCTCAAAGTCGATACCAGGAAAGTAGAAAGCACAAACAGAGTCACAGATTTAGAACGCAAGTACAGGGTTTCGAGAGGGCAAAGGCATGCGGAGGTGGGTTGAATGAGGAGGGTGGGATTAACACATGCATTCTAATATGTATTAAGCAGACGATCCACAACCACCTTCTACAAAGCACAGGGAGCGGTCGGCACCACCCTGGACTAAGCTACGTGGGAAGAGAATGCGAAAGAGAATGGATGTGTATATATATACATACACGGAGAACTGAATCAAGGTGCTGCACAGCGAAAGTCAACAGCATTGTAAATTCACTAGACATGGACAGAAATTAGAATCTCTATAAAAAGCAAAATGATCGAGATCCAGTATGTTCCTCTCAGGCCTCAGAGAGATGCGCGGGTGTCACTTCCCTGGAGCGTGAGCAGGCTTGGGCACCAAAGTTGGAGTGTGGTCACAGTGAGGCAGGTCGGCACGGGAGTGGGTCGCACCAGCGAATTAACCCCTTTGGACCTGTGGTGCCTGGTCCCTTCTGGTTGGCAGCAGTCTCTGTAGATGTAGGTGTGCCCTCCTGCAGCTAAGCCAAGCCCACTGCAGCCAGAGGATGGTGGTCCGACATGCACAACAGTGTTCAAACATCACCTGGTGTCCAGGTCTCCTGCTGGTGGGGTTCCCGCCATTCACCTCCTTCCTTAGAGTCACCCCACTTGCCTCCGACAACACACTCTTCAGGAGGGGTTTGCAGGGGGTGTGATGAATCGAGAGTGGGAAGGGTAAGTGGGAGAAGGAGTGAGACACAAGCCCTTAGGTGTCTGTCCGGACACGTTCCTCTCTAATTCATATTCCAAGAACACGCGTGTGCGCAGGGTCTGCGTTCCTGGGGAATCCAACCAGCTGTGGGAAAATGCTGCCGCCTTGTGGCCGCCTCCTGTAACTACAAAGTTCCAAAGGGAGCTCAGCGGCCCTTCCTGTTCAAAAGGCCAGCGGGGTTGTAATTGACACCCCTGCTGCAAAAATGTCCTGGGGATAGGCACTGGAAAAGAGCCCGAAACAGGATTGATTGGCAACAGGCGGTTTCAAGAGGTAAGTTGAATTCACCATGCGTGTTTTGTTTCCCTTTGTGTTGGTTTCTAAGAAAGGCCCAGGAAATATGCTCCACGACCATGCGAATGGGAGAAATGGAAATTGAAACGCCTTCGCGGTTTCACCTGGCAGCCGTTAGGATTGCCAGTGTCAATACGTCTGGAAGCAATACCTTCGGGAGAGGGCCTGGAGAAAAGGGAAGCCTCCTAAGCCACTGGTGGTATTGCGCCCTGGTAACAGGCACCACTGAAAACAATCAAGAGATTCCTGCCAAAGAAAAACAAAACCAGAGAGCCGGCCACATGATGTGGCAATCCACCTCCTGGCTGTCTTTGCACAGTAAAGTATCATTTAGGGAGACCCGGGCAGGCCAGCGACCCCTGCACACCTATTGACAAGAGCCAAGGCTTGAAAGTAAAAACACAGTGTCATGGTGCGTGATCCTTTTAATGTCATGTTGGAGTCTGTTGGCTAGTATCTTGTTGAGGATTTTTGCATCTAAGTTCATCGGTGATATTGCTCTCCAGTTTTCTTTTCTTGTAGTATCTTTGTCTGGTTTGGGGATCAGGTGGATGGCTTCGTACAATGAGTTTGGGAGTGTTCTTTCCTCTGCAGTGTTTTGGAAGCGTTTGCAGAACCACGTGTACTTTAGAGAGACACGGGTGCCCCAGCTGTCACTAGCCACCTATTGACAACAGCCAAGTCTTGAAAGTAAAAACACAATGTCCATCCCCAGATGAATGGAAAGTGAAGAGTTGGTACACATAGAGCATGGAATACTGCTCAGCCATGAAACAGAATAATATCCTGCCATTTCCAGCATCTTCGATAGATCCGGAGTTCCCTGTACTCAGCATGGGACGTCCAACAGAGAAAGAGAAAATTCCAACGATAGCACGTATAGGTGGCATCTCAAAGTCGATACCAGGAAAGTAGAAAGCACAAACAGAGTCACAGATTTAGAACGCAAGTACAGGGTTTCGAGAGGGCAAAGGCATGCGGAGGTGGGTTGAATGAGGAGGGTGGGATTAACACATGCATTCTAATATGTATTAAGCAGACGATCCACAACCACCTTCTACAAAGCACAGGGAGCGGTCGGCACCACCCTGGACTACGCTACGTGGGAAGAGAATGCGAAAGAGAGTGGATGTGTATATATATACATACACGGAGAACTGAATCAAGGTGCTGCACAGCGAAAGTCAACAGCATTGTAAATTCACTAGACATGGACAGAAATTAGAATCTCTATAAAAAGCAAAATGATCGAGATCCAGTATGTTCCTCTCAGGCCTCAGAGAGATGCGCGGGTGTCACTTCCCTGGAGCGTGAGCAGGCTTGGGCACCAAAGTTGGAGTGTGGTCACAGTGAGGCAGGTCGGCACGGGAGTGGGTCGCACCAGCGAATTAACCCCTTTGGACCTGTGGTGCCTGGTCCCTTCTGGTTGGCAGCAGTCTCTGTAGATGTAGGTGTGCCCTCCTGCAGCTAAGCCAAGCCCACTGCAGCCAGAGGATGGTGGTCCGACATGCACAACAGTGTTCAAACATCACCTGGTGTCCAGGTCTCCTGCTGGTGGGGTTCCCGCCATTCACCTCCTTCCTTAGAGTCACCCCACTTGCCTCCGACAACACACTCTTCAGGAGGGGTTTGCAGGGGGTGTGATGAATCGAGAGTGGGAAGGGTAAGTGGGAGAAGGAGTGAGACACAAGCCCTTAGGTGTCTGTCCGGACACGTTCCTCTCTAACTCATATTCCAAGAACACGCGTGTGCGCAAGGTCTGCGTTCCTGGGGAATCCAACCAGCTGTGGGAAAATGCTGCTGCCTTGTGGCCGCCTCCTGTAACTACAACGTTCCAAAGGGAGCTCAGCGGCCCTTCCTGTTCAAAAGGCCAGCGGGGTTGTAATTGACACCCCCGCTGCAAAAATGTCCTGGGGATAGGCACTGGAAAAGAGCCCGAAACAGGATTGATTGGCAACAGGCGGTTTCAAGAGGTAAGTTGAATTCACCATGCGTGTTTTGTTTCCCTTTGTGTTGGTTTCTAAGAAAGGCCCAGGAAATATGCTCCACGACCATGCGAATGGGAGAAATGGAAATTGAAACGCCTTCGCGGTTTCACCTGGCAGCCGTTAGGATTGCCAGTGTCAATACGTCTGGAAGCAATACCTTCGGGAGAGGGCCTGGAGAAAAGGGAAGCCTCCTAAGCCACTGGTGGTATTGCGCCCTGGTAACAGGCACCACTGAAAACAATCAAGAGATTCCTGCCAAAGAAAAACAAAACCAGAGAGCCGGCCACATGATGTGGCAATCCACCTCCTGGCTGTCTTTGCACAGTGAAGTATCATTTGGGGAGACCCGGGCAGGCCAGCGACCCCTGCACACCTATTGACAAGAGCCAAGGCTTGAAAGTAAAAACACAGTGTCATGGTGTGTGATCCTTTTAATGTCACGTTGGAGTCTGTTGGCTAGTATCTTGTTGAGGATTTTTGCATCTAAGTTCATCGGTGATATTGCTCTCCAGTTTTCTTTTCTTGTAGTATCTTTGTCTGGTTTGGGGATCAGGTGGATGGCTTCGTACAATGAGTTTGGGAGTGTTCTTTCCTCTGCAGTGTTTTGGAAGCGTTTGCAGAACCATGTGTACTTTAGAGAGACACGGGTGCCCCAGCTGTCACTAGCCACCTATTGACAACAGCCAAGTCTTGAAAGTAAAAACACAATGTCCATCCCCAGATGAATGGAAAGTGAAGAGTTGGTACACATAGAGCATGGAATACTGCTCAGCCATGAAACAGAATAATATCCTGCCATTTCCAGCATCTTCGATAGATCCGGAGTTCCCTGTACTCAGCATGGGACGTCCAACAGAGAAAGAGAAAATTTCAACGATAGCACGTATAGGTGGCATCTCAAAGTCGATACCAGGAAAGTAGAAAGCACAAACAGAGTCACAGATTTAGAACGCAAGTACAGGGTTTCGAGAGGGCAAAGGCATGCGGAGGTGGGTTGAATGAGGAGGGTGGGATTAACACATGCATTCTAATATGTATTAAGCAGACGGTCCACAACCACCTTCTACAAAGCACAGGGAGCGGTCGCCACCACCCTGGACTAAGCTACGTGGGAAGAGAATGCGAAAGAGAATGGATGTGTATATATATATACATACACGGAGAACTGAATCAAGGTGCTGCACAGCGAAAGTCAACAGCATTGTAAATTCACTAGACATGGACAGAAATTAGAATCTCTATAAAAAGCAAAATGATCGAGATCCAGTATGTTCCTCTCAGGCCTCAGAGAGATGCGCGGGAGTCACTTCCCTGGAGCGTGAGCAGGCTTGGGCACCAAAGTTGGAGTGTGGTCACAGTGAGGCAGGTCGGCGCGGGAGTGGGTCGCACCAGCGAATTAACCCCTTTGGACCTGTGGTGCCTGGTCCCTTCTGGTTGGCAGCAGTCTCTGTAGATGTAGGTGTGCCCTCCTGCAGCTAAGCCAAGCCCACTGCAGCCAGAGGATGGTGGTCCAACATGCACAACAGTGTTCAAACATCACCTGGTGTCCAGGTCTCCTGCTGGTGGGGTTCCCGCCATTCACCTCCTTCCTTAGAGTCACCCCACTTGCCTCCGACAACACACTCTTCAGGAGGGGTTTGCAGGGGGTGTGATGAATCGAGAGTGGGAAGGGTAAGTGGGAGAAGGAGTGAGACACAAGCCCTTAGGTGTCTGTCCGGACACGTTCCTCTCTAATTCATATTCCAAGAACACGCGTGTGCGCAAGGTCTGCGTTCCTGGGGAATCCGAAAAGCTGTGGGAAAATGCTGCCGCCTTGTGGCCGCCTCCTGTAACTACAACGTTCCAAAGGGAGCTCAGCGGCCCTTCCTGTTCAAAAGGCCAGCGGGGTTGTAATTGACACCCCCGCTGCAAAAATGTCCTGGGGATAGGCACTGGAAAAGAGCCCGAAACAGGATTGATTGGCAACAGGCGGTTTCAAGAGGTAAGTTGAATTCACCATGCGTGTTTTGTTTCCCTTTGTGTTGGATTCTAAGAAAGGCCCAGGAAATATGCTCCACGCCCATGCGAATGGGAGAAATGGAAATTGAAACGCCTTCGCGGTTTCACCTGGCAGCCGTTAGGATTGCCAGTGTCAATACGTCTGGAAGCAATACCTTCGGGAGAGGGCCTGGAGAAAAGGGAAGCCTCCTAAGCCACTGGTGGTATTGCGCCCTGGTAACAGGCACCACTGAAAACAATCAAGAGATTCCTGCCAAAGAAAAACAAAACCAGAGAGCCGGCCACATGATGTGGCAATCCACCTCCTGGCTGTCTTTGCACAGTGAAGTATCATTTGGGGAGACCCGGGCAGGCCAGCGACCCCTGCACACCTATTGACAAGAGCCAAGGCTTGAAAGTAAAAACACAGTGTCATGGTGTGTGATCCTTTTAATGTCACGTTGGAGTCTGTTGGCTAGTATCTTGTTGAGGATTTTTGCATCTAAGTTCATCGGTGATATTGCTCTCCAGTTTTCTTTTCTTGTAGTATCTTTGTCTGGTTTGGGGATCAGGTGGATGGCTTCGTACAATGAGTTTGGGAGTGTTCTTTCCTCTGCAGTGTTTTGGAAGCGTTTGCAGAACCATGTGTACTTTAGAGAGACACGGGTGCCCCAGCTGTCACTAGCCACCTATTGACAACAGCCAAGTCTTGAAAGTAAAAACACAATGTCCATCCCCAGATGAATGGAAAGTGAAGAGTTGGTACACATGGAGCATGGAATACTGCTCAGCCATGAAACAGAATAATATCCTGCCATTTCCAGCATCTTCGATAGATCCGGAGTTCCCTGTACTCAGCATGGGACGTCCAACAGAGAAAGAGAAAATTCCAACGATAGCACGTATAGGTGGCATCTCAAAGTCGATACCAGGAAAGTAGAAAGCACAAACAGAGTCACAGATTTAGAACGCAAGTACAGGGTTTCGAGAGGGCAAAGGCATGCGGAGGTGGGTTGAATGAGGAGGGTGGGATTAACACATGCATTCTAATATGTATTAAGCAGACGATCCACAACCACCTTCTACAAAGCACAGGGAGCGGTCGGCACCACCCTGGACTAAGCTACGTGGGAAGAGAATGCGAAAGAGAATGGATGTGTATATATATACATACACGGAGAACTGAATCAAGGTGCTGCACAGCGAAAGTCAACAGCATTGTAAATTCACTAGACATGGACAGAAATTAGAATCTCTATAAAAAGCAAAATGATCGAGATCCAGTATGTTCCTCTCAGGCCTCAGAGAGATGCGCGGGTGTCACTTCCCTGGAGCGTGAGCAGGCTTGGGCACCAAAGTTGGAGTGTGGTCACAGTGAGGCAGGTCGGCACGGGAGTGGGTCGCACCAGCGAATTAACCCCTTTGGACCTGTGGTGCCTGGTCCCTTCTGGTTGGCAGCAGTCTCTGTAGATGTAGGTGTGCCCTCCTGCAGCTAAGCCAAGCCCACTGCAGCCAGAGGATGGTGGTCCGACATGCACAACAGTGTTCAAACATCACCTGGTGTCCAGGTCTCCTGCTGGTGGGGTTCCCGCCATTCACCTCCTTCCTTAGAGTCACCCCACTTGCCTCCGACAACACACTCTTCAGGAGGGGTTTGCAGGGGGTGTGATGAATCGAGAGTGGGAAGGGTAAGTGGGAGAAGGAGTGAGACACAAGCCCTTAGGTGTCTGTCCGGACACGTTCCTCTCTAATTCATATTCCAAGAACACGCGTGTGCGCAGGGTCTGCGTTCCTGGGGAATCCAACCAGCTGTGGGAAAATGCTGCCGCCTTGTGGCCGCCTCCTGTAACTACAAAGTTCCAAAGGGAGCTCAGCGGCCCTTCCTGTTCAAAAGGCCAGCGGGGTTGTAATTGACACCCCTGCTGCAAAAATGTCCTGGGGATAGGCACTGGAAAAGAGCCCGAAACAGGATTGATTGGCAACAGGCGGTTTCAAGAGGTAAGTTGAATTCACCATGCGTGTTTTGTTTCCCTTTGTGTTGGTTTCTAAGAAAGGCCCAGGAAATATGCTCCACGACCATGCGAATGGGAGAAATGGAAATTGAAACGCCTTCGCGGTTTCACCTGGCAGCCGTTAGGATTGCCAGTGTCAATACGTCTGGAAGCAATACCTTCGGGAGAGGGCCTGGAGAAAAGGGAAGCCTCCTAAGCCACTGGTGGTATTGCGCCCTGGTAACAGGCACCACTGAAAACAATCAAGAGATTCCTGCCAAAGAAAAACAAAACCAGAGAGCCGGCCACATGATGTGGCAATCCACCTCCTGGCTGTCTTTGCACAGTAAAGTATCATTTAGGGAGACCCGGGCAGGCCAGCGACCCCTGCACACCTATTGACAAGAGCCAAGGCTTGAAAGTAAAAACACAGTGTCATGGTGCGTGATCCTTTTAATGTCATGTTGGAGTCTGTTGGCTAGTATCTTGTTGAGGATTTTTGCATCTAAGTTCATCGGTGATATTGCTCTCCAGTTTTCTTTTCTTGTAGTATCTTTGTCTGGTTTGGGGATCAGGTGGATGGCTTCGTACAATGAGTTTGGGAGTGTTCTTTCCTCTGCAGTGTTTTGGAAGCGTTTGCAGAACCACGTGTACTTTAGAGAGACACGGGTGCCCCAGCTGTCACTAGCCACCTATTGACAACAGCCAAGTCTTGAAAGTAAAAACACAATGTCCATCCCCAGATGAATGGAAAGTGAAGAGTTGGTACACATAGAGCATGGAATACTGCTCAGCCATGAAACAGAATAATATCCTGCCATTTCCAGCATCTTCGATAGATCCGGAGTTCCCTGTACTCAGCATGGGACGTCCAACAGAGAAAGAGAAAATTCCAACGATAGCACGTATAGGTGGCATCTCAAAGTCGATACCAGGAAAGTAGAAAGCACAAACAGAGTCACAGATTTAGAACGCAAGTACAGGGTTTCGAGAGGGCAAAGGCATGCGGAGGTGGGTTGAATGAGGAGGGTGGGATTAACACATGCATTCTAATATGTATTAAGCAGACGATCCACAACCACCTTCTACAAAGCACAGGGAGCGGTCGGCACCACCCTGGACTACGCTACGTGGGAAGAGAATGCGAAAGAGAGTGGATGTGTATATATATACATACACGGAGAACTGAATCAAGGTGCTGCACAGCGAAAGTCAACAGCATTGTAAATTCACTAGACATGGACAGAAATTAGAATCTCTATAAAAAGCAAAATGATCGAGATCCAGTATGTTCCTCTCAGGCCTCAGAGAGATGCGCGGGTGTCACTTCCCTGGAGCGTGAGCAGGCTTGGGCACCAAAGTTGGAGTGTGGTCACAGTGAGGCAGGTCGGCACGGGAGTGGGTCGCACCAGCGAATTAACCCCTTTGGACCTGTGGTGCCTGGTCCCTTCTGGTTGGCAGCAGTCTCTGTAGATGTAGGTGTGCCCTCCTGCAGCTAAGCCAAGCCCACTGCAGCCAGAGGATGGTGGTCCGACATGCACAACAGTGTTCAAACATCACCTGGTGTCCAGGTCTCCTGCTGGTGGGGTTCCCGCCATTCACCTCCTTCCTTAGAGTCACCCCACTTGCCTCCGACAACACACTCTTCAGGAGGGGTTTGCAGGGGGTGTGATGAATCGAGAGTGGGAAGGGTAAGTGGGAGAAGGAGTGAGACACAAGCCCTTAGGTGTCTGTCCGGACACGTTCCTCTCTAATTCATATTCCAAGAACACGCGTGTGCGCAAGGTCTGCGTTCCTGGGGAATCCGACCAGCTGTGGGAAAATGCTGCCGCCTTGTGGCCGCCTCCTGTAACTACAACGTTCCAAAGGGAGCTCAGCGGCCCTTCCTGTTCAAAAGGCCAGCGGGGTTGTAATTGACACCCCCGCTGCAAAAATGTCCTGGGGATAGGCACTGGAAAAGAGCCCGAAACAGGATTGATTGGCAACAGGCGGTTTCAAGAGGTAAGTTGAATTCACCATGCGTGTTTTGTTTCCCTTTGTGTTGGATTCTAAGAAAGGCCCAGGAAATATGCTCCACGCCCATGCGAATGGGAGAAATGGAAATTGAAACGCCTTCGCGGTTTCACCTGGCAGCCGTTAGGATTGCCAGTGTCAATACGTCTGGAAGCAATACCTTCGGGAGAGGGCCTGGAGAAAAGGGAAGCCTCCTAAGCCACTGGTGGTATTGCGCCCTGGTAACAGGCACCACTGAAAACAATCAAGAGATTGCTGCCAAAGAAAAACAAAACCAGAGAGCCGGCCACATGATGTGGCAATCCACCTCCTGGCTGTCTTTGCACAGTGAAGTATCATTTGGGGAGACCCGGGCAGGCCAGCGACCCCTGCACACCTATTGACAAGAGCCAAGGCTTGAAAGTAAAAACACAGTGTCATGGTGTGTGATCCTTTTAATGTCATGTTGGAGTCTGTTGGCTAGTATCTTGTTGAGGATTTTTGCATCTAAGTTCATCGGTGATATTGCTCTCCAGTTTTCTTTTCTTGTAGTATCTTTGTCTGGTTTGGGGATCAGGTGGATGGCTTCGTACAATGAGTTTGGGAGTGTTCTTTCCTCTGCAGTGTTTTGGAAGCGTTTGCAGAACCACGTGTACTTTAGAGAGACACGGGTGCCCCAGCTGTCACTAGCCACCTATTGACAACAGCCAAGTCTTGAAAGTAAAAACACAATGTCCATCCCCAGATGAATGGAAAGTGAAGAGTTGGTACACATAGAGCATGGAATACTGCTCAGCCATGAAACAGAATAATATCCTGCCATTTCCCGCATCTTCGATAGATCCGGAGTTCCCTGTACTCAGCATGGGACGTCCAACAGAGAAAGAGAAAATTCCAACGATAGCACGTATAGGTGGCATCTCAAAGTCGATACCAGGAAAGTAGAAAGCACAAACAGAGTCACAGATTTAGAACGCAAGTACAGGGTTTCGAGAGGGCAAAGGCATGCGGAGGTGGGTTGAATGAGGAGGGTGGGATTAACACATGCATTCTAATATGTATTAAGCAGACGATCCACAACCACCTTCTACAAAGCACAGGGAGCGGTCGGCACCACCCTGGACTAAGCTACGTGGGAAGAGAATGCGAAAGAGAATGGATGTGTATATATATACATACACGGAGAACTGAATCAAGGTGCTGCACAGCGAAAGTCAACAGCATTGTAAATTCACTAGACATGGACAGAAATTAGAATCTCTATAAAAAGCAAAATGATCGAGATCCAGTATGTTCCTCTCAGGCCTCAGAGAGATGCGCGGGTGTCACTTCCCTGGAGCGTGAGCAGGCTTGGGCACCAAAGTTGGAGTGTGGTCACAGTGAGGCAGGTCGGCACGGGAGTGGGTCGCACCAGCGAATTAACCCCTTTGGACCTGTGGTGCCTGGTCCCTTCTGGTTGGCAGCAGTCTCTGTAGATGTAGGTGTGCCCTCCTGCAGCTAAGCCAAGCCCACTGCAGCCAGAGGATGGTGGTCCGACATGCACAACAGTGTTCAAACATCACCTGGTGTCCAGGTCTCCTGCTGGTGGGGTTCCCGCCATTCACCTCCTTCCTTAGAGTCACCCCACTTGCCTCCGACAACACACTCTTCAGGAGGGGTTTGCAGGGGGTGTGATGAATCGAGAGTGGGAAGGGTAAGTGGGAGAAGGAGTGAGACACAAGCCCTTAGGTGTCTGTCCGGACACGTTCCTCTCTAATTCATATTCCAAGAACACGCGTGTGCGCAAGGTCTGCGTTCCTGGGGAATCCGACCAGCTGTGGGAAAATGCTGCCGCCTTGTGGCCGCCTCCTGTAACTACAACGTTCCAAAGGGAGCTCAGCGGCCCTTCCTGTTCAAAAGGCCAGCGGGGTTGTAATTGACACCCCCGCTGCAAAAATGTCCTGGGGATAGGCACTGGAAAAGAGCCCGAAACAGGATTGATTGGCAACAGGCGGTTTCAAGAGGTAAGTTGAATTCACCATGCGTGTTTTGTTTCCCTTTGTGTTGGATTCTAAGAAAGGCCCAGGAAATATGCTCCACGCCCATGCGAATGGGAGAAATGGAAATTGAAACGCCTTCGCGGTTTCACCTGGCAGCCGTTAGGATTGCCAGTGTCAATACGTCTGGAAGCAATACCTTCGGGAGAGGGCCTGGAGAAAAGGGAAGCCTCCTAAGCCACTGGTGGTATTGCGCCCTGGTAACAGGCACCACTGAAAACAATCAAGAGATTCCTGCCAAAGAAAAACAAAACCAGAGAGCCGGCCACATGATGTGGCAATCCACCTCCTGGCTGTCTTTGCACAGTGAAGTATCATTTGGGGAGACCCGGGCAGGCCAGCGACCCCTGCACACCTATTGACAAGAGCCAAGGCTTGAAAGTAAAAACACAGTGTCATGGTGTGTGATCCTTTTAATGTCACGTTGGAGTCTGTTGGCTAGTATCTTGTTGAGGATTTTTGCATCTAAGTTCATCGGTGATATTGCTCTCCAGTTTTCTTTTCTTGTAGTATCTTTGTCTGGTTTGGGGATCAGGTGGATGGCTTCGTACAATGAGTTTGGGAGTGTTCTTTCCTCTGCAGTGTTTTGGAAGCGTTTGCAGAACCATGTGTACTTTAGAGAGACACGGGTGCCCCAGCTGTCACTAGCCACCTATTGACAACAGCCAAGTCTTGAAAGTAAAAACACAATGTCCATCCCCAGATGAATGGAAAGTGAAGAGTTGGTACACATAGAGCATGGAATACTGCTCAGCCATGAAACAGAATAATATCCTGCCATTTCCAGCATCTTCGATAGATCCGGAGTTCCCTGTACTCAGCATGGGACGTCCAACAGAGAAAGAGAAAATTCCAACGATAGCACGTATAGGTGGCATCTCAAAGTCGATACCAGGAAAGTAGAAAGCACAAACAGAGTCACAGATTTAGAACGCAAGTACAGGGTTTCGAGAGGGCAAAGGCATGCGGAGGTGGGTTGAATGAGGAGGGTGGGATTAACACATGCATTCTAATATGTATTAAGCAGACGATCCACAACCACCTTCTACAAAGCACAGGGAGCAGTCGGCACCACCCTGGACTAAGCTACGTGGGAAGAGAATGCGAAAGAGAATGGATGTGTATATATATACATACACGGAGAACTGAATCAAGGTGCTGCACAGCGAAAGTCAACAGCATTGTAAATTCACTAGACATGGACAGAAATTAGAATCTCTATAAAAAGCAAAATGATCGAGATCCAGTATGTTCCTCTCAGGCCTCAGAGAGATGCGCGGGTGTCACTTCCCTGGAGCGTGAGCAGGCTTGGGCACCAAAGTTGGAGTGTGGTCACAGTGAGGCAGGTCGGCGCGGGAGTGGGTCGCACCAGCGAATTAACCCCTTTGGACCTGTGGTGCCTGGTCCCTTCTGGTTGGCAGCAGTCTCTGTAGATGTAGGTGTGCCCTCCTGCAGCTAAGCCAAGCCCACTGCAGCCAGAGGATGGTGGTCCGACATGCACAACAGTGTTCAAACATCACCTGGTGTCCAGATCTCCTGCTGGTGTGGTTCCCGCCATTCACCTCCTTCCTTAGAGTCACCCCACTTGCCTCCGACAACACACTCTTCAGGAGGGGTTTGCAGGGGGTGTGATGAATTGAGAGTGGGAAGGGTAAGTGGGAGAAGGAGTGAGACAGAAGCCCTTAGGTGTCTGTCCGGACACGTTCCTCTCTAATTCATATTCCAAGAACACGCGTGTGCGCAAGGTCTGCGTTCCTGGGGAATCCGACCAGCTGTGGGAAAATGCTGCCGCCTTGTGGCCGCCTCCTGTAACTACAACGTTCCAAAGGGAGCTCAGCGGCCCTTCCTGTTCAAAAGGCCAGCGGGGTTGTAATTGACACCCCCGCTGCAAAAATGTCCTGGGGATAGGCACTGGAAAAGAGCCCGAAACAGGATTGATTGGCAACAGGCGGTTTCAAGAGGTAAGTTGAATTCACCATGCGTGTTTTGTTTCCCTTTGTGTTGGATTCTAAGAAAGGCCCAGGAAATATGCTCCACGCCCATGCGAATGGGAGAAATGGAAATTGAAACGCCTTCGCGGTTTCACCTGGCAGCCGTTAGGATTGCCAGTGTCAATACGTCTGGAAGCAATACCTTCGGGAGAGGGCCTGGAGAAAAGGGAAGCCTCCTAAGCCACTGGTGGTATTGCGCCCTGGTAACAGGCACCACTGAAAACAATCAAGAGATTCCTGCCAAAGAAAAACAAAACCAGAGAGCCGGTCACATGATGTGGCAATCCACCTCCTGGCTGTCTTTGCACAGTGAAGTATCATTTGGGGAGACCCGGGCAGGCCAGCGACCCCTGCACACCTATTGACAAGAGCCAAGGCTTGAAAGTAAAAACACAGTGTCATGGTGTGTGATCCTTTTAATGTCACGTTGGAGTCTGTTGGCTAGTATCTTGTTGAGGATTTTTGCATCTAAGTTCATCGGTGATATTGCTCTCCAGTTTTCTTTTCTTGTAGTATCTTTGTCTGGTTTGGGGATCAGGTGGATGGCTTCGTACAATGAGTTTGGGAGTGTTCTTTCCTCTGCAGTGTTTTGGAAGCGTTTGCAGAACCATGTGTACTTTAGAGAGACACGGGTGCCCCAGCTGTCACTAGCCACCTATTGACAACAGCCAAGTCTTGAAAGTAAAAACACAATGTCCATCCCCAGATGAATGGAAAGTGAAGAGTTGGTACACATAGAGCATGGAATACTGCTCAGCCATGAAACAGAATAATATCCTGCCATTTCCAGCATCTTCGATAGATTCGGAGTTCCCTGTACTCAGCATGGGACGTCCAACAGAGAAAGAGAAAATTCCAACGATAGCACGTATAGGTGGCATCTCAAAGTCGATACCAGGAAAGTAGAAAGCACAAACAGAGTCACAGATTTAGAACGCAAGTACAGGGTTTCGAGAGGGCAAAGGCATGCGGAGGTGGATTGAATGAGGAGGGTGGGATTAACACATGCATTCTAATATGTATTAAGCAGACGATCCACAACCACCTTCTACAAAGCACAGGGAGCGGTCGGCACCACCCTGGACTAAGCTACGTGGGAAGAGAATGCGAAAGAGAATGGATGTGTATATATATACATACACGGAGAACTGAATCAAGGTGCTGCACAGCGAAAGTCAACAGCATTGTAAATTCACTAGACATGGACAGAAATTAGAATCTCTATAAAAAGCAAAATGATCGAGATCCAGTATGTTCCTCTCAGGCCTCAGAGAGATGCGCGGGTGTCACTTCCCTGGAGCGTGAGCAGGCTTGGGCACCAAAGTTGGAGTGTGGTCACAGTGAGGCAGGTCGGCACGGGAGTGGGTCGCACCAGCGAATTAACCCCTTTGGACCTGTGGTGCCTGGTCCCTTCTGGTTGGCAGCAGTCTCTGTAGATGTAGGTGTGCCCTCCTGCAGCTAAGCCAAGCCCACTGCAGCCAGAGGATGGTGGTCCGACATGCACAACAGTGTTCAAACATCACCTGGTGTCCAGGTCTCCTGCTGGTGGGGTTCCCGCCATTCACCTCCTTCCTTAGAGTCACCCCACTTGCCTCCGACAACACACTCTTCAGGAGGGGTTTGCAGGGGGTGTGATGAATCGAGAGTGGGAAGGGTAAGTGGGAGAAGGAGTGAGACACAAGCCCTTAGGTGTCTGTCCGGACACGTTCCTCTCTAATTCATATTCCAAGAACACGCGTGTGCGCAAGGTCTGCGTTCCTGGGGAATCCGACCAGCTGTGGGGAAATGCTGCCGCCTTGTGGCCGCCTCCTGTAACTACAACGTTCCAAAGGGAGCTCAGCGGCCCTTCCTGTTCAAAAGGCCAGCGGGGTTGTAATTGACACCCCCGCTGCAAAAATGTCCTGGGGATAGGCACTGGAAAAGAGCCCGAAACAGGATTGATTGGCAACAGGCGGTTTCAAGAGGTAAGTTGAATTCACCATGCGTGTTTTGTTTCCCTTTGTGTTGGTTTCTAAGAAAGGCCCAGGAAATATGCTCCACGCCCATGCGAATGGGAGAAATGGAAATTGAAACGCCTTCGCGGTTTCACCTGGCAGCCGTTAGGATTGCCAGTGTCAATACGTCTGGAAGCAATACCTTCGGGAGAGGGCCTGGAGAAAAGGGAAGCCTCCTAAGCCACTGGTGGTATTGCGCCCTGGTAACAGGCACCACTGAAAACAATCAAGAGATTCCTGCCAAAGAAAAACAAAACCAGAGAGCCGGCCACATGATGTGGCAATCCACCTCCTGGCTGTCTTTGCACAGTGAAGTATCATTTGGGGAGACCCGGGCAGGCCAGCGACCCCTGCACACCTATTGACAAGAGCCAAGGCTTGAAAGTAAAAACACAGTGTCATGGTGTGTGATCCTTTTAATGTCACGTTGGAGTCTGTTGGCTAGTATCTTGTTGAGGATTTTTGCATCTAAGTTCATCGGTGATATTGCTCTCCAGTTTTCTTTTCTTGTAGTATCTTTGTCTGGTTTGGGGATCAGGTGGATGGCTTCGTACAATGAGTTTGGGAGTGTTCTTTCCTCTGCAGTGTTTTGGAAGCGTTTGCAGAACCATGTGTACTTTAGAGAGACAGGGGTGCCCCAGCTGTCACTAGCCACCTATTGACAACAGCCAAGTCTTGAAAGTAAAAACACAATGTCCATCCCCAGATGAATGGAAAGTGAAGAGTTGGTACACATAGAGCATGGAATACTGCTCAGCCATGAAACAGAATAATATCCTGCCATTTCCAGCATCTTCGATCGATCCGGAGTTCCCTGTACTCAGCATGGGACGTCCAACAGAGAAAGAGAAAATTCCAACAATAGCACGTATAGGTGGCATCTCAAAGTCGATACCAGGAAAGTAGAAAGCACAAACAGAGTCACAGATTTAGAACGCAAGTACAGGGTTTCGAGAGGGCAAAGGCATGCGGAGGTGGGTTGAATGAGGAGGGTGGGATTAACACATGCATTCTAATATGTATTAAGCAGACGATCCACAACCACCTTCTACAAAGCACAGGGAGCGGTCGCCACCACCCTGGACTAAGCTACGTGGGAAGAGAATGCGAAAGAGAATGGATGTGTATATATATACATACACGGAGAACTGAATCAAGGTGCTGCACAGCGAAAGTCAACAGCATTGTAAATTCACTAGACATGGACAGAAATTAGAATCTCTATAAAAAGCAAAATGATCGAGATCCAGTATGTTCCTCTCAGGCCTCAGAGAGATGCGCGGGTGTCACTTCCCTGGAGCGTGAGCAGGTTTGGGCACCAAAGTTGGAGTGTGGTCACAGTGAGGCAGGTCAGCGCGGGAGTGGGTCGCACCAGCGAATTAACCCCTTTGGACCTGTGGTGCCTGGTCCCTTCTGGTTGGCAGCAGTCTCTGTAGATGTAGGTGTGCCCTCCTGCAGCGAAGCCAAGCCCACTGCAGCCAGAGGATGGTGGTCCAACATGCACAACAGTGTTCAAACATCACCTGGTGTCCAGGTCTCCTGCTGGTGGGGTTCCCGCCATTCACCTCCTTCCTTAGAGTCACCCCACTTGCCTCCGACAACACACTCTTCAGGAGGGGTTTGCAGGGGGTGTGATGAATCGAGAGTGGGAAGGGTAAGTGGGAGAAGGAGTGAGACACAAGCCCTTAGGTGTCTGTCCAGACACGTTCCTCTCTAATTCATATTCCAAGAACACGCGTGTGCGCAAGGTCTGCGTTCCTGGGGAATCCGAAAAGCTGTGGGAAAATGCTGCCGCCTTGTGGCCGCCTCCTGTAACTACAACGTTCCAAAGGGAGCTCAGCGGCCCTTCCTGTTCAAAAGGCCAGCGGGGTTGTAATTGACACCCCCACTGCAAAAATGTCCTGGGGATAGGCACTGGAAAAGAGCCCGAAACAGGATTGATTGGCAACAGGCGGTTTCAAGAGGTAAGTTGAATTCACCATGCGTGTTTTGTTTCCCTTTGTGTTGGTTTCTAAGAAAGGCCCAGGAAATATGCTCCACGCCCATGCGAATGGGAGAAATGGAAATTGAAACGCCTTCGCGGTTTCACCTGGCAGCCGTTAGGATTGCCAGTATCAATACGTCTGGAAGCAATACCTTCGGGAGAGGGCCTGGAGAAAAGGGAAGCCTCCTAAGCCACTGGTGGTATTGCGCCCTGGTAACAGGCACCACTGAAAACAATCAAGAGATTCCTGCCAAAAACAAAACAAAACCAGAGAGCCGGCCACATGATGTGGCAATCCACCTCCTGGCTGTCTTTGCACAGTGAAGTATCATTTGGGGAGACCCGGGCAGGCCAGCGACCCCTGCACACCTATTGACAAGAGCCAAGGCTTGAAAGTAAAAACACAGTGTCATGGTGTGTGATCCTTTTAATGTCATGTTGGAGTCTGTTGGCTAGTATCTTGTTGAGGATTTTTGCATCTAAGTTCATCGGTGATATTGCTCTCCAGTTTTCTTTTCTTGTAGTATCTTTGTCTGGTTTGGGGATCAGGTGGATGGCTTCGTACAATGAGTTTGGGAGTGTTCTTTCCTCTGCAGTGTTTTGGAAGCGTTTGCAGAACCATGTGTACTTTAGAGAGACACGGGTGCCCCAGCTGTCACTAGCCACCTATTGACAACAGCCAAGTCTTGAAAGTAAAAACACAATGTCCATCCCCAGATGAATGGAAAGTGAAGAGTTGGTACACATAGAGCATGGAATACTGCTCAGCCATGAAACAGAATAATATCCTGCCATTTCCAGCATCTTCGATAGATCCGGAGTTCCCTGTACTCAGCATGGGACGTCCAACAGAGAAAGAGAAAATTCCAACGATAGCACGTATAGGTGGCATCTCAAAGTCGATACCAGGAAAGTAGAAAGCACAAACAGAGTCACAGATTTAGAACGCAAGTACAGGGTTTCGAGAGGGCAAAGGCATGCGGAGGTGGGTTGAATGAGGAGGGTGGGATTAACACATGCATTCTAATATGTATTAAGCAGACGATCCACAACCACCTTCTACAAAGCACAGGGAGCGGTCGCCACCACCCTGGACTAAGCTACGTGGGAAGAGAATGCGAAAGAGAATGGATGTGTATATATATACATACACGGAGAACTGAATCAAGGTGCTGCACAGCGAAAGTCAACAGCATTGTAAATTCACTAGACATGGACAGAAATTAGAATCTCTATAAAAAGCAAAATGATCGAGATCCAGTATGTTCCTCTCAGGCCTCAGAGAGATGCGCGGGTGTCACTTCCCTGGAGCGTGAGCAGGCTTGGGCACCAAAGTTGGAGTGTGGTCACAGTGAGGCAGGTCGGCGCGGGAGTGGGTCGCACCAGCGAATTAACCCCTTTGGACCTGTGGTGCCTGGTCCCTTCTGGTTGGCAGCAGTCTCTGTAGATGTAGGTGTGCCCTCCTGCAGCTAAGCCAAGCCCACTGCAGCCAGAGGATGGTGGTCCGACATGCACAACAGTGTTCAAACATCACCTGGTGTCCAGGTCTCCTGCTGGTGGGGTTCCCGCCATTCACCTCCTTCCTTAGAGTCACCCCACTTGCCTCCGACAACACACTCTTCAGGAGGGGTTTGCAGGGGGTGTGATGAATCGAGAGTGGGAAGGGTAAGTGGGAGAAGGAGTGAGACACAAGCCCTTAGGTGTCTGTCCGGACACGTTCCTCTCTAATTCATATTCCAAGAACACGCGTGTGCGCAAGGTCTGCGTTCCTGGGGAATCCGACCAGCTGTGGGAAAATGCTGCCGCCTTGTGGCCGCCTCCTGTAACTACAACGTTCCAAAGGGAGCTCAGCGGCCCTTCCTGTTCAAAAGGCCAGCGGGGTTGTAATTGACACCCCCGCTGCAAAAATGTCCTGGGGATAGGCACTGGAAAAGAGCCCGAAACAGGATTGATTGGCAACAGGCGGTTTCAAGAGGTAAGTTGAATTCACCATGCGTGTTTTGTTTCCCTTTGTGTTGGTTTCTAAGAAAGGCCCAGGAAATATGCTCCACGACCATGCAAATGGGAGAAATGGAAATTGAAACGCCTTCGCGGTTTCACCTGGCAGCCGTTAGGATTGCCAGTGTCAATACGTCTGGAAGCAATACCTTCGGGAGAGGGCCTGGAGAAAAGGGAAGCCTCCTAAGCCACTGGTGGTATTGCGCCCTGGTAACAGGCACCACTGAAAACAATCAAGAGATTGCTGCCAAAGAAAAACAAAACCAGAGAGCCGGCCACATGATGTGGCAATCCACCTCCTGGCTGTCTTTGCACAGTGAAGTATCATTTGGGGAGACCCGGGCAGGCCAGCGACCCCTGCACACCTATTGACAAGAGCCAAGGCTTGAAAGTAAAAACACAGTGTCATGGTGTGTGATCCTTTTAATGTCATGTTGGAGTCTGTTGGCTAGTATCTTGTTGAGGATTTTTGCATCTAAGTTCATCGGTGATATTGCTCTCCAGTTTTCTTTTCTTGTAGTATCTTTGTCTGGTTTGGGGATCAGGTGGATGGCTTCGTACAATGAGTTTGGGAGTGTTCTTTCCTCTGCAGTGTTTTGGAAGCGTTTGCAGAACCATGTGTACTTTAGAGAGACACGGGTGCCCCAGCTGTCACTAGCCACCTATTGACAACAGCCAAGTCTTGAAAGTAAAAACACAATGTCCATCCCCAGATGAATGGAAAGTGAAGAGTTGGTACACATAGAGCATGGAATACTGCTCAGCCATGAAACAGAATAATATCCTGCCATTTCCAGCATCTTCGATAGATCCGGAGTTCCCTGTACTCAGCATGGGACGTCCAACAGAGAAAGAGAAAATTCCAACGATAGCACGTATAGGTGGCATCTCAAAGTCGATACCAGGAAAGTAGAAAGCACAAACAGAGTCACAGATTTAGAACGCAAGTACAGGGTTTCGAGAGGGCAAAGGCATGCGGAGGTGGGTTGAATGAGGAGGGTGGGATTAACACATGCATTCTAATATGTATTAAGCAGACGATCCACAACCACCTTCTACAAAGCACAGGGAGCGGTCGGCACCACCCTGGACTAAGCTACGTGGGAAGAGAATGCGAAAGAGAATGGATGTGTATATATATACATACACGGAGAACTGAATCAAGGTGCTGCACAGCGAAAGTCAACAGCATTGTAAATTCACTAGACATGGACAGAAATTAGAATCTCTATAAAAAGCAAAATGATCGAGATCCAGTATGTTCCTCTCAGGCCTCAGAGAGATGCGCGGGTGTCACTTCCCTGGAGCGTGAGCAGGCTTGGGCACCAAAGTTGGAGTGTGGTCACAGTGAGGCAGGTCAGCGCGGGAGTGGGTCGCACCAGCGAATTAACCCCTTTGGACCTGTGGTGCCTGGTCCCTTCTGGTTGGCAGCAGTCTCTGTAGATGTAGGTGTGCCCTCCTGCAGCTAAGCCAAGCCCACTGCAGCCAGAGGATGGTGGTCCGACATGCACAACAGTGTTCAAACATCACCTGGTGTCCAGGTCTCCTGCTGGTGGGGTTCCCGCCATTCACCTCCTTCCTTAGAGTCACCCCACTTGCCTCCGACAACACACTCTTCAGGAGGGGTTTGCAGGGGGTGTGATGAATCGAGAGTGGGAAGGGTAAGTGGGAGAAGGAGTGAGACACAAGCCCTTAGGTGTCTGTCCGGACACGTTCCTCTCTAATTCATATTCCAAGAACACGCGTGTGCGCAGGGTCTGCGTTCCTGGGGAATCCAACCAGCTGTGGGAAAATGCTGCCGCCTTGTGGCCGCCTCCTGTAACTACAAAGTTCCAAAGGGAGCTCAGCGGCCCTTCCTGTTCAAAAGGCCAGCGGGGTTGTAATTGACACCCCTGCTGCAAAAATGTCCTGGGGATAGGCACTGGAAAAGAGCCCGAAACAGGATTGATTGGCAACAGGCGGTTTCAAGAGGTAAGTTGAATTCACCATGCGTGTTTTGTTTCCCTTTGTGTTGTTTTCTAAGAAAGGCCCAGGAAATATGCTCCACGCCCATGCGAATGGGAGAAATGGAAATTGAAACGCCTTCGCGGTTTCACCTGGCAGCCGTTAGGATTGCCAGTATCAATACGTCTGGAAGCAATACCTTCGGGAGAGGGCCTGGAGAAAAGGGAAGCCTCCTAAGCCACTGGTGGTATTGCGCCCTGGTAACAGGCACCACTGAAAACAATCAAGAGATTCCTGCCAAAAACAAAACAAAACCAGAGAGCCGGCCACATGATGTGGCAATCCACCTCCTGGCTGTCTTTGCACAGTAAAGTATCATTTGGGGAGACCCGGGCAGGCCAGCGACCCCTGCACACCTATTGACAAGAGCCAAGGCTTGAAAGTAAAAACACAGTGTCATGGTGTGTGATCCTTTTAATGTCATGTTGGAGTCTGTTGGCTAGTATCTTGTTGAGGATTTTTGCATCTAAGTTCATCGGTGATATTGCTCTCCAGTTTTCTTTTCTTGTAGTATCTTTGTCTGGTTTGGGGATCAGGTGGATGGCTTCGTACAATGAGTTTGGGAGTGTTCTTTCCTCTGCAGTGTTTTGGAAGCGTTTGCAGAACCATGTGTACTTTAGAGAGACACGGGTGCCCCAGCTGTCACTAGCCACCTATTGACAACAGCCAAGTCTTGAAAGTAAAAACACAATGTCCATCCCCAGATGAATGGAAAGTGAAGAGTTGGTACACATAGAGCATGGAATACTGCTCAGCCATGAAACAGAATAATATCCTGCCATTTCCAGCATCTTCGATAGATCCGGAGTTCCCTGTACTCAGCATGGGACGTCCAACAGAGAAAGAGAAAATTCCAACGATAGCACGTATAGGTGGCATCTCAAAGTCGATACCAGGAAAGTGGAAAGCAAAAACAGAGTCACAGATTTAGAACGCAAGTACAGGGTTTCGAGAGGGCAAAGGCATGCGGAGGTGGGTTGAATGAGGAGGGTGGGATTAACACATGCATTCTAATATGTATTAAGCAGACGATCCACAACCACCTTCTACAAAGCACAGGGAGCAGTCGCCACCACCCTGGACTAAGCTACGTGGGAAGAGAATGCGAAAGAGAATGGATGTGTATATATATACATACACGGAGAACTGAATCAAGGTGCTGCACAGCGAAAGTCAACAGCATTGTAAATTCACTAGACATGGACAGAAATTAGAATCTCTATAAAAAGCAAAATGATCGAGATCCAGTATGTTCCTCTCAGGCCTCAGAGAGATGCGCGGGTGTCACTTCCCTGGAGCGTGAGCAGGCTTGGGCACCAAAGTTGGAGTGTGGTCACAGTGAGGCAGGTCGGCGCGGGAGTGGGTCGCACCAGCGAATTAACCCCTTTGGACCTGTGGTGCCTGGTCCCTTCTGGTTGGCAGCAGTCTCTGTAGATGTAGGTGTGCCCTCCTGCAGCTAAGCCAAGCCCACTGCAGCCAGAGGATGGTGGTCCGACATGCACAACAGTGTTCAAACATCACCTGGTGTCCAGGTCTCCTGCTGGTGGGGTTCCCGCCATTCACCTCCTTCCTTAGAGTCACCCCACTTGCCTCCGACAACACACTCTTCAGGAGGGGTTTGCAGGGGGTGTGATGAATCGAGAGTGGGAAGGGTAAGTGGGAGAAGGAGTGAGACACAAGCCCTTAGGTGTCTGTCCGGACACGTTCCTCTCTAATTCATATTCCAAGAACACGCGTGTGCGCAAGGTCTGCGTTCCTGGGGAATCCGACCAGCTGTGGGAAAATGCTGCCGCCTTGTGGCCGCCTCCTGTAACTACAACGTTCCAAAGGGAGCTCAGCGGCCCTTCCTGTTCAAAAGGCCAGCGGGGTTGTAATTGACACCCCCGCTGCAAAAATGTCCTGGGGATAGGCACTGGAAAAGAGCCCGAAACAGGATTGATTGGCAACAGGCGGTTTCAAGAGGTAAGTTGAATTCACCATGCGTGTTTTGTTTCCCTTTGTGTTGTTTTCTAAGAAAGGCCCAGGAAATATGCTCCACGCCCATGCGAATGGGAGAAATGGAAATTGAAACGCCTTCGTGGTTTCACCTGGCAACCGTTAGGATTGCCAGTATCAATACGTCTGGAAGCAATACCTTCGGGAGAGGGCCTGGAGAAAAGGGAAGCCTCCTAAGCCACTGGTGGTATTGCGCCCTGGTAACAGGCACCACTGAAAACAATCAAGAGATTCCTGCCAAAAACAAAACAAAACCAGAGAGCCGGCCACATGATGTGGCAATCCACCTCCTGGCTGTCTTTGCACAGTAAAGTATCATTTGGGGAGACCCGGGCAGGCCAGCGACCCCTGCACACCTATTGACAAGAGCCAAGGCTTGAAAGTAAAAACACAGTGTCATGGTGTGTGATCCTTTTAATATCATGTTGGAGTCTGTTGGCTAGTATCTTGTTGAGGATTTTTGCATCTAAGTTCATCGGTGATATTGCTCTCCAGTTTTCTTTTCTTGTAGTATCTTTGTCTGGTTAGGGGATCAGGGGGATGGCTTCGTACAATGAGTTTGGGAGTGTTCTTTCCTCTGCAGTGTTTTGGAAGCGTTTGCAGAACCATGTGTACTTTAGAGAGACACGGGTGCCCCAGCTGTCACTAGCCACCTATTGACAACAGCCAAGTCTTGAAAGTAAAAACACAATGTCCATCCCCAGATGAATGGAAAGTGAAGAGTTGGTACACATAGAGCATGGAATACTGCTCAGCCATGAAACAGAATAATATCCTGCCATTTCCAGCATCTTCGATAGATCCGGAGTTCCCTGTACTCAGCATGGGACGTCCAACAGAGAAAGAGAAAATTCCAACGATAGCACGTATAGGTGGCATCTCAAAGTCGATACCAGGAAAGTAGAAAGCACAAACAGAGTCACAGATTTAGAACGCAAGTACAGGGTTTCGAGAGGGCAAAGGCATGCGGAGGTGGGTTGAATGAGGAGGGTGGGATTAACACATGCATTCTAATATGTATTAAGCAGACGATCCACAACCACCTTCTACAAAGCACAGGGAGCGGTCGGCACCACCCTGGACTAAGCTACGTGGGAAGAGAATGCGAAAGAGAATGGATGTGTATATATATACATACACGGAGAACTGAATCAAGGTGCTGCACAGCGAAAGTCAACAGCATTGTAAATTCACTAGACATGGACAGAAATTAGAATCTCTATAAAAAGCAAAATGATCGAGATCCAGTATGTTCCTCTCAGGCCTCAGAGAGATGCGCGGGTGTCACTTCCCTGGAGCGTGAGCAGGCTTGGGCACCAAAGTTGGAGTGTGGTCACAGTGAGGCAGGTCAGCGCGGGAGTGGGTCGCACCAGCGAATTAACCCCTTTGGACCTGTGGTGCCTGGTCCCTTCTGGTTGGCAGCAGTCTCTGTAGATGTAGGTGTGCCCTCCTGCAGCTAAGCCAAGCCCACTGCAGCCAGAGGATGGTGGTCCGACATGCACAACAGTGTTCAAACATCACCTGGTGTCCAGGTCTCCTGCTGGTGGGGTTCCCGCCATTCACCTCCTTCCTTAGAGTCACCCCACTTGCCTCCGACAACACACTCTTCAGGAGGGGTTTGCAGGGGGTGTGATGAATCGAGAGTGGGAAGGGTAAGTGGGAGAAGGAGTGAGACACAAGCGCTTAGGTGTCTGTCCAGACACGTTCCTCTCTAATTCATATTCCAAGAACACGCGTGTGCGCAAGGTCTGCGTTCCTGGGGAATCCGAAAAGCTGTGGGAAAATGCTGCCGCCTTGTGGCCGCCTCCTGTAACTACAACGTTCCAAAGGGAGCTCAGCGGCCCTTCCTGTTCAAAAGGCCAGCGGGGTTGTAATTGACACCCCCGCTGCAAAAATGTCCTGGGGATAGGCACTGGAAAAGAGCCCGAAACAGGATTGATTGGCAACAGGCGGTTTCAAGAGGTAAGTTGAATTCACCATGCGTGTTTTGTTTCCCTTTGTGTTGGTTTCTAAGAAAGGCCCAGGAAATATGCTCCACGACCATGCAAATGGGAGAAATGGAAATTGAAACGCCTTCGCGGTTTCACCTGGCAGCCGTTAGGATTGCCAGTGTCAATACGTCTGGAAGCAATACCTTCGGGAGAGGGCCTGGAGAAAAGGGAAGCCTCCTAAGCCACTGGTGGTATTGCGCCCTGGTAACAGGCACCACTGAAAACAATCAAGAGATTGCTGCCAAAGAAAAACAAAACCAGAGAGCCGGCCACATGATGTGGCAATCCACCTCCTGGCTGTCTTTGCACAGTGAAGTATCATTTGGGGAGACCCGGGCAGGCCAGCGACCCCTGCACACCTATTGACAAGAGCCAAGGCTTGAAAGTAAAAACACAGTGTCATGGTGTGTGATCCTTTTAATGTCATGTTGGAGTCTGTTGGCTAGTATCTTGTTGAGGATTTTTGCATCTAAGTTCATCGGTGATATTGCTCTCCAGTTTTCTTTTCTTGTAGTATCTTTGTCTGGTTTGGGGATCAGGTGGATGGCTTCGTACAATGAGTTTGGGAGTGTTCTTTCCTCTGCAGTGTTTTGGAAGCGTTTGCAGAACCATGTGTACTTTAGAGAGACACGGGTGCCCCAGCTGTCACTAGCCACCTATTGACAACAGCCAAATCTTGAAAGTAAAAACACAATGTCCATCCCCAGATGAATGGAAAGTGAAGAGTTGGTACACATAGAGCATGGAATACTGCTCAGCCATGAAACAGAATAATATCCTGCCATTTCCAGCATCTTCGATAGATCCGGAGTTCCCTGTACTCAGCATGGGACGTCCAACAGAGAAAGAGAAAATTCCAACGATAGCACGTATAGGTGGCATCTCAAAGTCGATACCAGGAAAGTAGAAAGCACAAACAGAGTCACAGATTTAGAACGCAAGTACAGGGTTTCGAGAGGGCAAAGGCATGCGGAGGTGGGTTGAATGAGGAGGGTGGGATTAACACATGCATTCTAATATGTATTAAGCAGACGATCCACAACCACCTTCTACAAAGCACAGGGAGCGGTCGCCACCACCCTGGACTAAGCTACGTGGGAAGAGAATGCGAAAGAGAATGGATGTGTATATATATACATACACGGAGAACTGAATCAAGGTGCTGCACAGCGAAAGTCAACAGCATTGTAAATTCACTAGACATGGACAGAAATTAGAATCTCTATAAAAAGCAAAATGATCGAGATCCAGTATGTTCCTCTCAGGCCTCAGAGAGATGCGCGGGTGTCACTTCCCTGGAGCGTGAGCAGGCTTGGGCACCAAAGTTGGAGTGTGGTCACAGTGAGGCAGGTCGGCGCGGGAGTGGGTCGCACCAGCGAATTAACCCCTTTGGACCTGTGGTGCCTGGTCCCTTCTGGTTGGCAGCAGTCTCTGTAGATGTAGGTGTGCCCTCCTGCAGCTAAGCCAAGCCCACTGCAGCCAGAGGATGGTGGTCCGACATGCACAACAGTGTTCAAACATCACCTGGTGTCCAGGTCTCCTGCTGGTGGGGTTCCCGCCATTCACCTCCTTCCTTAGAGTCACCCCACTTGCCTCCGACAACACACTCTTCAGGAGGGGTTTGCAGGGGGTGTGATGAATCGAGAGTGGGAAGGGTAAGTGGGAGAAGGAGTGAGACACAAGCCCTTAG
Source organism: Hippopotamus amphibius kiboko (assembly GCF_030028045.1). Lineage (NCBI taxonomy): Eukaryota > Metazoa > Chordata > Mammalia > Artiodactyla > Hippopotamidae > Hippopotamus > Hippopotamus amphibius. The sequence continues at coordinate 79,747 of NW_026648299.1, forward strand.
GTGTCTGTCCGGACACGTTCCTCTCTAATTCATATTCCAAGAACACACGTGTGCGCAAGGTCTGCGTTCCTGGGGAATCCGACCAGCTGTGGGAAAATGCTGCCGCCTTGTGGCCGCCTCCTGTAACTACAACGTTCCAAAGGGAGCTCAGCGGCCCTTCCTGTTCAAAAGGCCAGCGGGGTTGTAATTGACACCCCCGCTGCAAAAATGTCCTGGGGATAGGCACTGGAAAAGAGCCCGAAACAGGATTGATTGGCAACAGGCGGTTTCAAGAGGTAAGTTGAATTCACCATGCGTGTTTTGTTTCCCTTTGTGTTGGTTTCTAAGAAAGGCCCAGGAAATATGCTCCACGACCATGCAAATGGGAGAAATGGAAATTGAAACGCCTTCGCGGTTTCACCTGGCAGCCGTTAGGATTGCCAGTGTCAATACGTCTGGAAGCAATACCTTCGGGAGAGGGCCTGGAGAAAAGGGAAGCCTCCTAAGCCACTGGTGGTATTGCGCCCTGGTAACAGGCACCACTGAAAACAATCAAGAGATTGCTGCCAAAGAAAAACAAAACCAGAGAGCCGGCCACATGATGTGGCAATCCACCTCCTGGCTGTCTTTGCACAGTAAAGTATCATTTGGGGAGACCCGGGCAGGCCAGCGACCCCTGCACACCTATTGACAAGAGCCAAGGCTTGAAAGTAAAAACACAGTGTCATGGTGTGTGATCCTTTTAATGTCATGTTGGAGTCTGTTGTCTAGTATCTTGTTGAGGATTTTTGCATCTAAGTTCATCAGTGATATTGCTCTCCAGTTTTCTTTTCTTGTAGTATCTTTGTCTGGTTTGGGGATCAGGTGGATGGCTTCGTACAATGAGTTTGGGAGTGTTCTTTCCTCTGCAGTGTTTTGGAAGCGTTTGCAGAACCATGTGTACTTTAGAGAGACACGGGTGCCCCAGCTGTCACTAGCCACCTATTGACAACAGCCAAGTCTTGAAAGTAAAAACACAATGTCCATCCCCAGATGAATGAAAAGTGAAGAGTTGGTACACATAGAGCATGGAATACTGCTCAGCCATGAAACAGAATAATATCCTGCCATTTCCAGCATCTTCGATAGATCCAGAGTTCCCTGTACTCAGCATGGGACGTCCAACAGAGAAAGAGAAAATTCCAACGATAGCACGTATAGGTGGCATCTCAAAGTCGATACCAGGAAAGTAGAAAGCACAAACAGAGTCACAGATTTAGAACGCAAGTACAGGGTTTCGAGAGGGCAAAGGCATGCGGAGGTGGGTTGAATGAGGAGGGTGGGATTAACACATGCATTCTAATATGTATTAAGCAGACGATCCACAACCACCTTCTACAAAGCACAGGGAGCAGTCGCCACCACCCTGGACTAAGCTACGTGGGAAGAGAATGCGAAAGAGAATGGATGTGTATATATATACATACACGGAGAACTGAATCAAGGTGCTGCACAGCGAAAGTCAACAGCATTGTAAATTCACTAGACATGGACAGAAATTAGAATCTCTATAAAAAGCAAAATGATCGAGATCCAGTATGTTCCTCTCAGGCCTCAGAGAGATGCGCGGGTGTCACTTCCCTGGAGCGTGAGCAGGCTTGGGCACCAAAGTTGGAGTGTGGTCACAGTGAGGCAGGTCGGCGCAGGAGTGGGTCGCACCAGCGAATTAACCCCTTTGGACCTGTGGTGCCTGGTCCCTTCTGGTTGGCAGCAGTCTCTGTAGATGTAGGTGTGCCCTCCTGCAGCTAAGCCAAGCCCACTGCAGCCAGAGGATGGTAGTCCGACATGCACAACAGTGTTCAAACATCACCTGGTGTCCAGGTCTCCTGCTGGTGGGGTTCCCGCCATTCACCTCCTTCCTTAGAGTCACCCCACTTGCCTCTGACAACACACTCTTCAGGAGGGGTTTGCAGGGGGTGTGATGAATCGAGAGTGGGAAGGGTAAGTGGGAGAAGGAGTGAGACACAAGCCCTTAGGTGTCTGTCCGGACACGTTCCTCTCTAATTCATATTCCAAGAACACGCGTGTGCGCAAGGTCTGCGTTCCTGGGGAATCCGACCAGCTGTGGGAAAATGCTGCCGCCTTGTGGCCGCCTCCTGTAACTACAACGTTCCAAAGGGAGCTCAGCGGCCCTTCCTGTTCAAAAGGCCAGCGGGGTTGTAATTGACACCCCCGCTGCAAAAATGTCCTGGGGATAGGCACTGGAAAAGAGCCCGAAACAGGATTGATTGGCAACAGGCGGTTTCAAGAGGTAAGTTGAATTCACCATGCCTGTTTTGTTTCCCTTTGTGTTGGTTTCTAAGAAAGGCCCAGGAAATATGCTCCACGCCCATGCGAATGGGAGAAATGGAAATTGAAACGCCTTCGCGGTTTCACCTGGCAGCCGTTAGGATTGCCAGTGTCAATACGTCTGGAAGCAATACCTTCGGGAGAGGGCCTGGAGAAAAGGGAAGCCTCCTAAGCCACTGGTGGTATTGCGCCCTGGTAACAGGCACCACTGAAAACAATCAAGAGATTGCTGCCAAAGAAAAACAAAACCAGAGAGCCGGCCACATGATGTGGCAATCCACCTCCTGGCTGTCTTTGCACAGTAAAGTATCATTTGGGGAGACCCGGGCAGGCCAGCGACCCCTGCACACCTATTGACAAGAGCCAAGGCTTGAAAGTAAAAACACAGTGTCATGGTGTGTGATCCTTTTAATGTCATGTTGGAGTCTGTTGGCTAGTATCTTGTTGAGGATTTTTGCATCTAAGTTCATCGGTGATATTGCTCTCCAGTTTTCTTTTCTTGTAGTATCTTTGTCTGGTTTGGGGATCAGGTGGATGGCTTCGTACAATGAGTTTGGGAGTGTTCTTTCCTCTGCAGTGTTTTGGAAGCGTTTGCAGAACCATGTGTACTTTAGAGAGACACGGGTGCCCCAGCTGTCACTAGCCACCTATTGACAACAGCCAAGTCTTGAAAGTAAAAACACAATGTCCATCCCCAGATGAATGGAAAGTGAAGAGTTGGTACACATAGAGCATGGAATACTGCTCAGCCATGAAACAGAATAATATCCTGCCATTTCCAGCATCTTCGATAGATCCGGAGTTCCCTGTACTCAGCATGGGACGTCCAACAGAGAAAGAGAAAATTCCAACGATAGCACGTATAGGTGGCATCTCAAAGTCGATACCAGGAAAGTAGAAAGCACAAACAGAGTCACAGATTTAGAACGCAAGTACAGGGTTTCGAGAGGGCAAAGGCATGCGGAGGTGGGTTGAATGAGGAGGGTGGGATTAACACATGCATTCTAATATGTATAAAGCAGACGATCCACAACCACCTTCTACAAAGCACAGGGAGCGGTCGCCACCACCCTGGACTAAGCTACGTGGGAAGAGAATGCGAAAGAGAATGGATGTGTATATATATACATACACGGAGAACTGAATCAAGGTGCTGCACAGCGAAAGTCAACAGCATTGTAAATTCACTAGACATGGACAGAAATTAGAATCTCTATAAAAAGCAAAATGATCGAGATCCAGTATGTTCCTCTCAGGCCTCAGAGAGATGCGCGGGTGTCACTTCCCTGGAGCGTGAGCAGGCTTGGGCACCAAAGTTGGAGTGTGGTCACAGTGAGGCAGGTCGGCGCGGGAGTGGGTCGCACCAGCGAATTAACCCCTTTGGACCTGTGGTGCCTGGTCCCTTCTGGTTGGCAGCAGTCTCTGTAGATGTAGGTGTGCCCTCCTGCAGCTAAGCCAAGCCCACTGCAGCCAGAGGATGGTGGTCCGACATGCACAACAGTGTTCAAACATCACCTGGTGTCCAGGTCTCCTGCTGGTGGGGTTCCCGCCATTCACCTCCTTCCTTAGAGTCACCCCACTTGCCTCCGACAACACACTCTTCAGGAGGGGTTTGCAGGGGGTGTGATGAATCGAGAGTGGGAAGGGTAAGTGGGAGAAGGAGTGAGACACAAGCCCTTAGGTGTCTGTCCGGACACGTTCCTCTCTAATTCATATTCCAAGAACACACGTGTGCGCAAGGTCTGCGTTCCTGGGGAATCCGACCAGCTGTGGGAAAATGCTGCCGCCTTGTGGCCGCCTCCTGTAACTACAACGTTCCAAAGGGAGCTCAGCGGCCCTTCCTGTTCAAAAGGCCAGCGGGGTTGTAATTGACACCCCCGCTGCAAAAATGTCCTGGGGATAGGCACTGGAAAAGAGCCCGAAACAGGATTGATTGGCAACAGGCGGTTTCAAGAGGTAAGTTGAATTCACCATGCGTGTTTTGTTTCCCTTTGTGTTGGTTTCTAAGAAAGGCCCAGGAAATATGCTCCACGACCATGCAAATGGGAGAAATGGAAATTGAAACGCCTTCGCGGTTTCACCTGGCAGCCGTTAGGATTGCCAGTGTCAATACGTCTGGAAGCAATACCTTCGGGAGAGGGCCTGGAGAAAAGGGAAGCCTCCTAAGACACTGGTGGTATTGCGCCCTGGTAACAGGCACCACTGAAAACAATCAAGAGATTGCTGCCAAAGAAAAACAAAACCAGAGAGCCGGCCACATGATGTGGCAATCCACCTCCTGGCTGTCTTTGCACAGTAAAGTATCATTTGGGGAGACCCGGGCAGGCCAGCGACCCCTGCACACCTATTGACAAGAGCCAAGGCTTGAAAGTAAAAACACAGTGTCATGGTGTGTGATCCTTTTAATGTCATGTTGGAGTCTGTTGTCTAGTATCTTGTTGAGGATTTTTGCATCTAAGTTCATCGGTGATATTGCTCTCCAGTTTTCTTTTCTTGTAGTATCTTTGTCTGGTTTGGGGATCAGGTGGATGGCTTCGTACAATGAGTTTGGGAGTGTTCTTTCCTCTGCAGTGTTTTGGAAGCGTTTGCAGAACCATGTGTACTTTAGAGAGACACGGGTGCCCCAGCTGTCACTAGCCACCTATTGACAACAGCCAAGTCTTGAAAGTAAAAACACAATGTCCATCCCCAGATGAATGGAAAGTGAAGAGTTGGTACACATAGAGCATGGAATACTGCTCAGCCATGAAACAGAATAATATCCTGCCATTTCCAGCATCTTCGATAGATCCAGAGTTCCCTGTACTCAGCATGGGACGTCCAACAGAGAAAGAGAAAATTCCAACGATAGCACGTATAGGTGGCATCTCAAAGTCGATACCAGGAAAGTAGAAAGCACAAACAGAGTCACAGATTTAGAACGCAAGTACAGGGTTTCGAGAGGGCAAAGGCATGCGGAGGTGGGTTGAATGAGGAGGGTGGGATTAACACATGCATTCTAATATGTATTAAGCAGACGATCCACAACCACCTTCTACAAAGCACAGGGAGCAGTCGCCACCACCCTGGACTAAGCTACGTGGGAAGAGAATGCGAAAGAGAATGGATGTGTATATATATACATACACGGAGAACTGAATCAAGGTGCTGCACAGCGAAAGTCAACAGCATTGTAAATTCACTAGACATGGACAGAAATTAGAATCTCTATAAAAAGCAAAATGATCGAGATCCAGTATGTTCCTCTCAGGCCTCAGAGAGATGCGCGGGTGTCACTTCCCTGGAGCGTGAGCAGGCTTGGGCACCAAAGTTGGAGTGTGGTCACAGTGAGGCAGGTCGGCGCAGGAGTGGGTCGCACCAGCGAATTAACCCCTTTGGACCTGTGGTGCCTGGTCCCTTCTGGTTGGCAGCAGTCTCTGTAGATGTAGGTGTGCCCTCCTGCAGCTAAGCCAAGCCCACTGCAGCCAGAGGATGGTGGTCCGACATGCACAACAGTGTTCAAACATCACCTGGTGTCCAGGTCTCCTGCTGGTGGGGTTCCCGCCATTCACCTCCTTCCTTAGAGTCACCCCACTTGCCTCCGACAACACACTCTTCAGGAGGGGTTTGCAGGGGGTGTGATGAATCGAGAGTGGGAAGGGTAAGTGGGAGAAGGAGTGAGACACAAGCCCTTAGGTGTCTGTCCGGACACGTTCCTCTCTAATTCATATTCCAAGAACACGCGTGTGCGCAAGGTCTGCGTTCCTGGGGAATCCGACCAGCTGTGGGAAAATGCTGCCGCCTTGTGGCCGCCTCCTGTAACTACAACGTTCCAAAGGGAGCTCAGCGGCCCTTCCTGTTCAAAAGGCCAGCGGGGTTGTAATTGACACCCCCGCTGCAAAAATGTCCTGGGGATAGGCACTGGAAAAGAGCCCGAAACAGGATTGATTGGCAACAGGCGGTTTCAAGAGGTAAGTTGAATTCACCATGCCTGTTTTGTTTCCCTTTGTGTTGGTTTCTAAGAAAGGCCCAGGAAATATGCTCCACGCCCATGCGAATGGGAGAAATGGAAATTGAAACGCCTTCGCGGTTTCACCTGGCAGCCCTTAGGATTGCCAGTGTCAATACGTCTGGAAGCAATACCTTCGGGAGAGGGCCTGGAGAAAAGGGAAGCCTCCTAAGCCACTGGTGGTATTGCGCCCTGGTAACAGGCACCACTGAAAACAATCAAGAGATTCCTGCCAAAAACAAAACAAAACCAGAGAGCCGGCCACATGATGTGGCAATCCACCTCCTGGCTGTCTTTGCACAGTAAAGTATCATTTGGGGAGACCCGGGCAGGCCAGCGACCCCTGCACACCTATTGACAAGAGCCAAGACTTGAAAGTAAAAACACAGTGTCATGGTGCGTGATCCTTTTAATGTCATGTTGGAGTCTGTTGGCTAGTATCTTGTTGAGGATTTTTGCATCTAAGTTCATCGGTGATATTGCTCTCCAGTTTTCTTTTCTTGTAGTATCTTTGTCTGGTTTGGGGATCAGGTGGATGGCTTCGTACAATGAGTTTGGGAGTGTTCTTTCCTCTGCAGTGTTTTGGAAGCGTTTGCAGAACCATGTGTACTTTAGAGAGACACGGGTGCCCCAGCTGTCACTAGCCACCTATTGACAACAGCCAAGTCTTGAAAGTAAAAACACAATGTCCATCCCCAGATGAATGGAAAGTGAAGAGTTGGTACACATAGAGCATGGAATACTGCTCAGCCATGAAACAGAATAATATCCTGCCATTTCCAGCATCTTCGATAGATCCGGAGTTCCCTGTACTCAGCATGGGACGTCCAACAGAGAAAGAGAAAATTCCAACGATAGCACGTATAGGTGGCATCTCAAAGTCGATACCAGGAAAGTAGAAAGCACAAACAGAGTCACAGATTTAGAACGCAAGTACAGGGTTTCGAGAGGGCAAAGGCATGTGGAGGTGGGTTGAATGAGGAGGGTGGGATTAACACATGCATTCTAATATGTATAAAGCAGACGATCCACAACCACCTTCTACAAAGCACAGGGAGCGGTCGGCACCACCCTGGACTAAGCTACGTGGGAAGAGAATGCGAAAGAGAATGGATATGTATATATATACATACACGGAGAACTGAATCAAGGTGCTGCACAGCGAAAGTCAACAGCATTGTAAATTCACTAGACATGGACAGAAATTAGAATCTCTATAAAAAGCAAAATGATCGAGATCCAGTATGTTCCTCTCAGGCCTCAGAGAGATGCGCGGGTGTCACTTCCCTGGAGCGTGAGCAGGCTTGGGCACCAAAGTTGGAGTGTGGTCACAGTGAGGCAGGTCGGCGCGGGAGTGGGTCGCACCAGCGAATTAACCCCTTTGGACCTGTGGTGCCTGGTCCCTTCTGGTTGGCAGCAGTCTCTGTAGATGTAGGTGTGCCCTCCTGCAGCTAAGCCAAGCCCACTGCAGCCAGAGGATGGTGGTCCGACATGCACAACAGTGTTCAAACATCACCTGGTGTCCAGGTCTCCTGCTGGTGGGGTTCCCGCCATTCACCTCCTTCCTTAGAGTCACCCCACTTGCCTCCGACAACACACTCTTCAGGAGGGGTTTGCAGGGGGTGTGATGAATCGAGAGTGGGAAGGGTAAGTGGGAGAAGGAGTGAGACACAAGCCCTTAGGTGTCTGTCCGGACACGTTCCTCTCTAATTCATATTCCAAGAACACGCGTGTGCGCAAGGTCTGCATTCCTGGGGAATCCGACCAGCTGTGGGAAAATGCTGCCGCCTTGTGGCCGCCTCCTGTAACTACAACGTTCCAAAGGGAGCTCAGCGGCCCTTCCTGTTCAAAAGGCCAGCGGGGTTGTAATTGACACCCCCGCTGCAAAAATGTCCTGGGGATAGGCACTGGAAAAGAGCCCGAAACAGGATTGATTGGCAACAGGCGGTTTCAAGAGGTAAGTTGAATTCACCATGCGTGTTTTGTTTCCCTTTGTGTTGGTTTCTAAGAAAGGCCCAGGAAATATGCTCCACGCCCATGCGAATGGGAGAAATGGAAATTGAAACGCCTTCGCGGTTTCACCTGGCAGCCGTTAGGATTGCCAGTGTCAATACGTCTGGAAGCAATACCTTCGGGAGAGGGCCTGGAGAAAAGGGAAGCCTCCTAAGCCACTGGTGGTATTGCGCCCTGGTAACAGGCACCACTGAAAACAATCAAGAGATTCCTGCCAAAAACAAAACAAAACCAGAGAGCCGGCCACATGATGTGGCAATCCACCTCCTGGCTGTCTTTGCACAGTAAAGTATCATTTGGGGAGACCCGGGCAGGCCAGCGACCCCTGCACACCTATTGACAAGAGCCAAGGCTTGAAAGTAAAAACACAGTGTCATGGTGTGTGATCCTTTTAATGTCATGTTGGAGTCTGTTGGCTAGTATCTTGTTGAGGATTTTTGCATCTAAGTTCATCGGTGATATTGCTCTCCAGTTTTCTTTTCTTGTAGTATCTTTGTCTGGTTTGGGGATCAGGGGGATGGCTTCGTACAATGAGTTTGGGAGTGTTCTTTCCTCTGCAGTGTTTTGGAAGCGTTTGCAGAACCATGTGTACTTTAGAGAGACACGGGTGCCCCAGCTGTCACTAGCCACCTATTGACAACAGCCAAGTCTTGAAAGTAAAAACACAATGTCCATCCCCAGATGAATGGAAAGTGAAGAGTTGGTACACATAGAGCATGGAATACTGCTCAGCCATGAAACAGAATAATATCCTGCCATTTCCAGCATCTTCGATAGATCCGGAGTTCCCTGTACTCAGCATGGGACGTCCAACAGAGAAAGAGAAAATTCCAACGATAGCACGTATAGGTGGCATCTCAAAGTCGATACCAGGAAAGTAGAAAGCACAAACAGAGTCACAGATTTAGAACGCAAGTACAGGGTTTCGAGAGGGCAAAGGCATGCGGAGGTGGGTTGAATGAGGAGGGTGGGATTAACACATGCATTCTAATATGTATAAAGCAGACGATCCACAACCACCTTCTACAAAGCACAGGGAGCGGTCGCCACCACCCTGGACTAAGCTACGTGGGAAGAGAATGCGAAAGAGAATGGATGTGTATATATATACATACACGGAGAACTGAATCAAGGTGCTGCACAGCGAAAGTCAACAGCATTGTAAATTCACTAGACATGGACAGAAATTAGAATCTCTATAAAAAGCAAAATGATCGAGATCCAGTATGTTCCTCTCAGGCCTCAGAGAGATGTGCGGGTGTCACTTCCCTGGAGCGTGAGCAGGCTTGGGCACCAAAGTTGGAGTGTGGTCACAGTGAGGCAGGTCGGCGCGGGAGTGGGTCGCACCAGCGAATTAACCCCTTTGGACCTGTGGTGCCTGGTCCCTTCTGGTTGGCAGCAGTCTCTGTAGATGTAGATGTGCCCTCCTGCAGCTAAGCCAAGCCCACTGCAGCCAGAGGATGGTGGTCCGACATGCACAACAGTGTTCAAACATCACCTGGTGTCCAGGTCTCCAGCTGGTGGGGTTCCCGCCATTCACCTCCTTCCTTAGAGTCACCCCACTTGCCTCCGACAACACACTCTTCAGGAGGGGTTTGCAGGGGGTGTGATGAATCGAGAGTGGGAAGGGTAAGTGGGAGAAGGAGTGAGACACAAGCCCTTAGGTGTCTGTCCGGACACGTTCCTCTCTAATTCATATTCCAAGAACACGCGTGTGCGCAGGGTCTGCGTTCCTGGGGAATCCGACCAGCTGTGGGAAAATGCTGCCGCCTTGTGGCCGCCTCCTGTAACTACAACGTTCCAAAGGGAGCTCAGCGGCCCTTCCTGTTCAAAAGGCCAGCGGGGTTGTAACTGACACCCCCGCTGCAAAAATGTCCTGGGGATAGGCACTGGAAAAGAGCCCGAAACAGGATTGATTGGCAACAGGCGGTTTCAAGAGGTAAGTTGAATTCACCATGCGTGTTTTGTTTCCCTTTGTGTTGGTTTCTAAGAAAGGCCCAGGAAATATGCTCCACGCCCATGCGAATGGGAGAAATGGATATTGAAACGCCTTCGCGGTTTCACCTGGCAGCCGTTAGGATTGCCAGTGTCAATACGTCTGGAAGCAATACCTTCGGGAGAGGGCCTGGAGAAAAGGGAAGCCTCCTAAGCCACTGGTGGTATTGCGCCCTGGTAACAGGCACCACTGAAAACAATCAAGAGATTCCTGCCAAAAACAAAACAAAACCAGAGAGCCGGCCACATGATGTGGCAATCCACCTCCTGGCTGTCTTTGCACAGTAAAGTATCATTTGGGGAGACCCGGGCAGGCCAGCGACCCCTGCACACCTATTGACAAGAGCCAAGGCTTGAAAGTAAAACCACAGTGTCATGGTGTGTGATCCTTTTAATGTCATGTTGGAGTCTGTTGGCTAGTATCTTGTTGAGGATTTTTGCATCTAAGTTCATCGGTGATATTGCTCTCCAGTTTTCTTTTCTTGTAGTATCTTTGTCTGGTTTGGGGATCAGGGGGATGGCTTCGTACAATGAGTTTGGGAGTGTTCTTTCCTCTGCAGTGTTTTGGAAGCGTTTGCAGAACCATGTGTACTTTAGAGAGACACGGGTGCCCCAGCTGTCACTAGCCACCTATTGACAACAGCCAAGTCTTGAAAGTAAAAACACAATGTCCATCCCCAGATGAATGGAAAGTGAAGAGTTGGTACACATAGAGCATGGAATACTGCTCAGCCATGAAACAGAATAATATCCTGCCATTTCCAGCATCTTCGATAGATCCGGAGTTCCCTGTACTCAGCATGGGACGTCCAACAGAGAAAGAGAAAATTCCAACGATAGCACGTATAGGTGGCATCTCAAAGTCGATACCAGGAAAGTAGAAAGCACAAACAGAGTCACAGATTTAGAACGCAAGTACAGGGTTTCGAGAGGGCAAAGGCATGCGGAGGTGGGTTGAATGAGGAGGGTGGGATTAACACATGCATTCTAATATGTATTAAGCAGACGATCCACAACCACCTTCTACAAAGCACAGGGAGCGGTCGCCACCACCCTGGACTAAGCTACGTGGGAAGAGAATGCGAAAGAGAATGGATGTGTATATATATACATACACGGAGAACTGAATCAAGGTGCTGCACAGCGAAAGTCAACAGCATTGTAAATTCACTAGACATGGACAGAAATTAGAATCTCTATAAAAAGCAAAATGATCGAGATCCAGTATGTTCCTCTCAGGCCTCAGAGAGATGCGCGGGTGTCACTTCCCTGGAGCGTGAGCAGGCTTGGGCACCAAAGTTGGAGTGTGGTCACAGTGAGGCAGGTCGGCGCGGGAGTGGGTCGCACCAGCGAATTAACCCCTTTGGACCTGTGGTGCCTGGTCCCTTCTGGTTGGCAGCAGTCTCTGTAGATGTAGGTGTGCCCTCCTGCAGCTAAGCCAAGCCCACTGCAGCCAGAGGATGGTGGTCCGACATGCACAACAGTGTTCAAACATCACCTGGTGTCCAGGTCTCCTGCTGGTGGGGTTCCCGCCATTCACCTCCTTCCTTAGAGTCACCCCACTTGCCTCCGACAACACACTCTTCAGGAGGGGTTTGCAGGGGGTGTGATGAATCGAGAGTGGGAAGGGTAAGTGGGAGAAGGAGTGAGACACAAGCCCTTAGGTGTCTGTCTGGACACGTTCCTCTCTAATTCATATTCCAAGAACACGCGTGTGCGCAAGGTCTGCGTTCCTGGGGAATCCGACCAGCTGTGGGAAAATGCTGCCGCCTTGTGGCCGCCTCCTGTAACTACAACGTTCCAAAGGGAGCTCAGCGGCCCTTCCTGTTCAAAAGGCCAGCGGGGTTGTAATTGACACCCCCGCTGCAAAAATGTCCTGGGGATAGGCACTGGAAAAGAGCCCGAAACAGGATTGATTGGCAACAGGCGGTTTCAAGAGGTAAGTTGAATTCACCATGCGTGTTTTGTTTCCCTTTGTGTTGGTTTCTAAGAAAGGCCCAGGAAATATGCTCCACGCCCATGCGAATGGGAGAAATGGAAATTGAAACGCCTTCGCGGTTTCACCTGGCAGCCGTTAGGATTGCCAGTGTCAATACGTCTGGAAGCAATACCTTCGGGAGAGGGCCTGGAGAAAAGGGAAGCCTCCTAAGCCACTGGTGGTATTGCGCCCTGGTAACAGGCACCACTGAAAACAATCAAGAGATTCCTGCCAAAAACAAAACAAAACCAGAGAGCCGGCCACATGATGTGGCAATCCACCTCCTGGCTGTCTTTGCACAGTAAAGTATCATTTGGGGAGACCCGGGCAGGCCAGCGACCCCTGCACACCTATTGACAAGAGCCAAGGCTTGAAAGTAAAACCACAGTGTCATGGTGTGTGATCCTTTTAATGTCATGTTGGAGTCTGTTGGCTAGTATCTTGTTGAGGATTTTTGCATCTAAGTTCATCGGTGATATTGCTCTCCAGTTTTCTTTTCTTGTAGTATCTTTGTCTGGTTTGGGGATCAGGGGGATGGCTTCGTACAATGAGTTTGGGAGTGTTCTTTCCTCTGCAGTGTTTTGGAAGCGTTTGCAGAACCATGTGTACTTTAGAGAGACACGGGTGCCCCAGCTGTCACTAGCCACCTATTGACAACAGCCAAGTCTTGAAAGTAAAAACACAATGTCCATCCCCAGATGAATGGAAAGTGAAGAGTTGGTACACATAGAGCATGGAATACTGCTCAGCCATGAAACAGAATAATATCCTGCCATTTCCAGCATCTTCGATAGATCCGGAGTTCCCTGTACTCAGCATGGGACGTCCAACAGAGAAAGAGAAAATTCCAACGATAGCACGTATAGGTGGCATCTCAAAGTCGATACCAGGAAAGTAGAAAGCACAAACAGAGTCACAGATTTAGAACGCAAGTACAGGGTTTCGAGAGGGCAAAGGCATGCGGAGGTGGGTTGAATGAGGAGGGTGGGATTAACACATGCATTCTAATATGTATAAAGCAGACGATCCACAACCACCTTCTACAAAGCACAGGGAGCGGTCGGCACCACCCTGGACTAAGCTACGTGGGAAGAGAATGCGAAAGAGAATGGATGTGTATATATATACATACACGGAGAACTGAATCAAGGTGCTGCACAGCGAAAGTCAACAGCATTGTAAATTCACTAGACATGGACAGAAATTAGAATCTCTATAAAAAGCAAAATGATCGAGATCCAGTATGTTCCTCTCAGGCCTCAGAGAGATGCGCGGGTGTCACTTCCCTGGAGCGTGAGCAGGCTTGGGCACCAAAGTTGGAGTGTGGTCACAGTGAGGCAGGTCGGCGCGGGAGTGGGTCGCACCAGCGAATTAACCCCTTTGGACCTGTGGTGCCTGGTCCCTTCTGGTTGGCAGCAGTCTCTGTAGATGTAGGTGTGCCCTCCTGCAGCTAAGCCAAGCCCACTGCAGCCAGAGGATGGTGGTCCGACATGCACAACAGTGTTCAAACATCACCTGGTGTCCAGGTCTCCTGCTGGTGGGGTTCCCGCCATTCACCTCCTTCCTTAGAGTCACCCAACTTGCCTCCGACAACACACTCTTCAGGAGGGGTTTGCAGGGGGTGTGATGAATCGAGAGTGGGAAGGGTAAGTGGGAGAAGGAGTGAGACACAAGCCCTTAGGTGTCTGTCTGGACACGTTCCTCTCTAATTCATATTCCAAGAACACGCGTGTGCGCAAGGTCTGCGTTCCTGGGGAATCCGACCAGCTGTGGGAAAATGCTGCCGCCTTGTGGCCGCCTCCTGTAACTACAACGTTCCAAAAGGAGCTCAGCGGCCCTTCCTGTTCAAAAGGCCAGCGGGGATGTAATTGACACCCCCGCTGCAAAAATGTCCTGGGGATAGGCACTGGAAAAGAGCCCGAAACAGGATTGATTGGCAACAGGCGGTTTCAAGAGGTAAGTTGAATTCACCATGCGTGTTTTGTTTCCCTTTGTGTTGGTTTCTAAGAAAGGCCCAGGAAATATGCTCCACGCCCATGCGAATGGGAGAAATGGAAATTGAAACGCCTTCGCGGTTTCACCTGGCAGCCCTTAGGATTGCCAGTGTCAATACGTCTGGAAGCAATACCTTCGGGAGAGGGCCTGGAGAAAAGGGAAGCCTCCTAAGCCACTGGTGGTATTGCGCCCTGGTAACAGGCACCACTGAAAACAATCAAGAGATTCCTGCCAAAAACAAAACAAAACCAGAGAGCCGGCCACATGATGTGGCAATCCACCTCCTGGCTGTCTTTGCACAGTAAAGTATCATTTGGGGAGACCCGGGCAGGCCAGCGACCCCTGCACACCTATTGACAAGAGCCAAGGCTTGAAAGTAAAAACACAGTGTCATGGTGTGTGATCCTTTTAATGTCATGTTGGAGTCTGTTGTCTAGTATCTTGTTGAGGATTTTTGCATCTAAGTTCATCGGTGATATTGCTCTCCAGTTTTCTTTTCTTGTAGTATCTTTGTCTGGTTTGGGGATCAGGTGGATGGCTTCGTACAATGAGTTTGGGAGTGTTCTTTCCTCTGCAGTGTTTTGGAAGCGTTTGCAGAACCATGTGTACTTTAGAGAGACACGGGTGCCCCAGCTGTCACTAGCCACCTATTGACAACAGCCAAGTCTTGAAAGTAAAAACACAATGTCCATCCCCAGATGAATGGAAAGTGAAGAGTTGGTACACATAGAGCATGGAATACTGCTCAGCCATGAAACAGAATAATATCCTGCCATTTCCAGCATCTTCGATAGATCCGGAGTTCCCTGTACTCAGCATGGGACGTCCAACAGAGAAAGAGAAAATTCCAACGATAGCACGTATAGGTGGCATCTCAAAGTCGATACCAGGAAAGTAGAAAGCACAAACAGAGTCACAGATTTAGAACGCAAGTACAGGGTTTCGAGAGGGCAAAGGCATGCGGAGGTGGGTTGAATGAGGAGGGTGGGATTAACACATGCATTCTAATATGTATTAAGCAGACGATCCACAACCACCTTCTACAAAGCACAGGGAGCGGTCGGCACCACCCTGGACTAAGCTACGTGGGAAGAGAATGCGAAAGAGAATGGATGTATATATATATATACATACACGGAGAACTGAATCAAGGTGCTGCACAGCGAAAGTCAACAGCATTGTAAATTCACTAGACATGGACAGAAATTAGAATCTCTATAAAAAGCAAAATGATCGAGATCCAGTATGTTCCTCTCAGGCCTCAGAGAGAAGCGCGGGTGTCACTTCCCTGGAGCGTGAGCAGGCTTGGGCACCAAAGTTGGAGTGTGGTCACAGTGAGGCAGGTCGGCGCGGGAGTGGGTCGCACCAGCGAATTAACCCCTTTGGACCTGTGGTGCCTGGTCCCTTCTGGTTGGCAGCAGTCTCTGTAGATGTAGGTGTGCCCTCCTGCAGCTAAGCCAAGCCCACTGCAGCCAGAGGATGGTGGTCCGACATGCACAACAGTGTTCAAACATCACCTGGTGTCCAGGTCTCCTGCTGGTGGGGTTCCCGCCATTCACCTCCTTCCTTAGAGTCACCCCACTTGCCTCCGACAACACACTCTTCAGGAGGGGTTTGCAGGGGGTGTGATGAATCGAGAGTGGGAAGGGTAAGTGGGAGAAGGAGTGAGACACAAGCCCTTAGGTGTCTGTCCGGACACGTTCCTCTCTAATTCATATTCCAAGAACACGCATGTGCGCAAGGTCTGCGTTCCTGGGGAATCCGACCAGCTGTGGGAAAATGCTGCCGCCTTGTGGCTGCCTCCTGTAACTACAACGTTCCAAAGGGAGCTCAGCTGCCCTTCCTGTTCAAAAGGCCAGCGGGGTTGTAATTGACACCCCCGCTGCAAAAATGTCCTGGGGATAGGCACTGGAAAAGAGCCCGAAACAGGATTGATTGGCAACAGGCGGTTTCAAGAGGTAAGTTGAATTCACCATGCCTGTTTTGTTTCCCTTTGTGTTGTTTTCTAAGAAAGGCCCAGGAAATATGCTCCACGCCCATGCGAATGGGAGAAATGGAAATTGAAACGCCTTCGCGGTTTCACCTGGCAGCCATTAGGATTGCCAGTGTCAATACGTCTGGAAGCAATACCTTCGGGAGAGGGCCTGGAGAAAAGGGAAGCCTCCTAAGCCACTGGTGGTATTGCGCCCTGGTAACAGGCACCACTGAAAACAATCAAGAGATTCCTGCCAAAAACAAAACAAAACCAGAGAGCCGGCCACATGATGTGGCAATCCACCTCCTGGCTGTCTTTGCACAGTAAAGTATCATTTGGGGAGACCCGGGCAGGCCAGCGACCCCTGCACACCTATTGACAAGAGCCAAGGCTTGAAAGTAAAAACACAGTGTCATGGTGTGTGATCCTTTTAATGTCATGTTGGAGTCTGTTGGCTAGTATCTTGTTGAGGATTTTTGCATCTAAGTTCATCGGTGATATTGCTCTCCAGTTTTCTTTTCTTGTAGTATATTTGTCTGGTTTGGGGATCAGGGGGATGGCTTCGTACAATGAGTTTGGGAGTGTTCTTTCCTCTGCAGTGTTTTGGAAACGTTTGCAGAACCATGTGTACTTTAGAGAGACACGGGTGCCCCAGCTGTCACTAGCCACCTATTGACAACAGCCAAGTCTTGAAAGTAAAAACACAATGTCCAACCCAGATGAATGGAAAGTGAAGAGATGGTACACATAGAGCATAGAATACTGCTCAGCCATGAAACAGAATAAAATCCTGCCATTTCCAGCATCTTCGATAGATCCGGAGTTCCCTGTACTCAGCATGGGACGTCCAACAGAGAAAGAGAAAATTCCAACGATAGCACGTATAGGTGGCATCTCAAAGTCGATACCAGGAAAGTAGAAAGCACAAACAGAGTCACAGATTTAGAACGCAAGTACAGGGTTTCGAGAGGGCAAAGGCATGCGGAGGTGGGTTGAATGAGGAGGGTGGGATTAACACATGCATTCTAATATGTATTAAGCAGACGATCCACAACCACCTTTTACAAAGCACAGGGAGCGGTCGGCACCACCCTGGACTAAGCTACGTGGGAAGGGAATGTGAAAGAGAATGTTGTGTATATATATACATACACGGAGAACTGAATCAAGGTGCTGCACAGCGAAAGTCAACAGCATTGTAAATTCACTAGACATGGACAGAAATTAGAATCTCTATAAAAAGCAAAATGATCGAGATCCAGTATGTTCCTCTCAGGCCTCAGAGAGATGCGCGGGTGTCACTTCCCTGGAGCGTGAGCAGGCTTGGGCACCAAAGTTGGAGTGTGGTCACAGTGAGGCAGGTCGGCGCGGGAGTGGGTCGCACCAGCGAATTAACCCCTTTGGACCTGTGGTGCCTGGTCCCTTCTGGTTGGCAGCAGTCTCTGTAGATGTAGGTGTGCCCTCCTGCAGCTAAGCCAAGCCCACTGCAGCCAGAGGATGGTGGTCCGACATGCACAACAGTGTTCAAACATCACCTGGTGTCCAGGTCTCCTGCTGGTGGGGTTCCCGCCATTCACCTCCTTCCTTAGAGTCACCCCACTTGCCTCCGACAACACACTCTTCAGGAGGGGTTTGCAGGGGGTGTGATGAATCCAGAGTGGGAAGGGTAAGTGGGAGAAGGAGTGAGACACAAGCCCTTAGGTGTCTGTCCGGACACGTTCCTCTCTAATTCATATTCCAAGAACACGCGTGTGCGCAAGGTCTGCGTTCCTGGGGAATCCGACCAGCTGTGGGAAAATGCTGCCGCCTTGTGGCCGCCTCCTGTAACTACAACGTTCCAAAGGGAGCTCAGCGGCCCTTCCTGTTCAAAAGGCCAGCGGGGTTGTAATTGACACCCCCGCTGCAAAAATGTCCTGGGGATAGGCACTGGAAAAGAGCCCGAAACAGGATTGATTGGCAACAGGCGGTTTCAAGAGGTAAGTTGAATTCACCATGCGTGTTTTGTTTCCCTTTGTGTTGGTTTCTAAGAAAGGCCCAGGAAATATGCTCCACGCCCATGCAAATGGGAGAAATGGAAATTGAAACGCCTTCGCGGTTTCACCTGGCAGCTGTTAGGATTGCCAGTATCAATACGTCTGGAAGCAATACCTTCGGGAGAGGGCCTGGAGAAAAGGGAAGCCTCCTAAGCCACTGGTGGTATTGCGCCCTGGTAACAGGCACCACTGAAAACAATCAAGAGATTCCTGCCAAAAACAAAACAAAACCAGAGAGCCGGCCACATGATGTGGCAATCCACCTCCTGGCTGTCTTTGCACAGTAAAGTATCATTTGGGGAGACCCGGGCAGGCCAGCGACCCCTGCACACCTATTGACAAGAGCCAAGGCTTGAAAGTAAAAACACAGTGTCATGGTGTGTGATCCTTTTAATGTCATGTTGGAGTCTGTTGTCTAGTATCTTGTTGAGGATTTTTGCATCTAAGTTCATCGGTGATATTGCTCTCCAGTTTTCTTTTCTTGTAGTATATTTGTCTGGTTTGGGGATCAGGGGGATGGCTTCGTACAATGAGTTTGGGAGTGTTCTTTCCTCTGCAGTGTTTTGGAAGCGTTTGCAGAACCATGTGTACTTTAGAGAGACACGGGTGCCCCAGCTGTCACTAGCCACCTATTGACAACAGCCAAGTCTTGAAAGTAAAAACACAATGTCCAACCCAGATGAATGGAAAGTGAAGAGATGGTACACATAGAGCATAGAATACTGCTCAGCCATGAAACAGAATAAAATCCTGCCATTTCCAGCATCTTCGATAGATCCGGAGTTCCCTGTACTCAGCATGGGACGTCCAACAGAGAAAGAGAAAATTCCAACGATAGCACGTATAGGTGGCATCTCAAAGTCGATACCAGGAAAGTAGAAAGCACAAACAGAGTCACAGATTTAGAACGCAAGTACAGGGTTTCGAGAGGGCAAAGGCATGCGGAGGTGGGTTGAATGAGGAGGGTGGGATTAACACATACATTCTAATATGTATTAAGCAGACGATCCACAACCACCTTTTACAAAGCACAGGGAGCGGTCGGCACCACCCTGGACTAAGCTACGTGGGAAGGGAATGTGAAAGAGAATGTTGTGTATATATATACATACACGGAGAACTGAATCAAGGTGCTGCACAGCGAAAGTCAACAGCATTGTAAATTCACTAGACATGGACAGAAATTAGAATCTCTATAAAAAGCAAAATGATCGAGATCCAGTATGTTCCTCTCAGGCCTCAGAGAGATGCGCGGGTGTCACTTCCCTGGAGCGTGAGCAGGCTTGGGCACCAAAGTTGGAGTGTGGTCACAGTGAGGCAGGTCGGCGCGGGAGTGGGTCGCACCAGCGAATTAACCCCTTTGGACCTGTGGTGCCTGGTCCCTTCTGGTTGGCAGCAGTCTCTGTAGATGTAGGTGTGCCCTCCTGCAGCTAAGCCAAGCCCACTGCAGCCAGAGGATGGTGGTCCGACATGCACAACAGTGTTCAAACATCACCTGGTGTCCAGGTCTCCTGCTGGTGGGGTTCCCGCCATTCACCTCCTTCCTTAGAGTCACCCCACTTGCCTCCGACAACACACTCTTCAGGAGGGGTTTGCAGGGGGTGTGATGAATCGAGAGTGGGAAGGGTAAGTGGGAGAAGGAGTGAGACACAAGCCCTTAGGTGTCTGTCCGGACACGTTCCTCTCTAATTCATATTCCAAGAACACGCATGTGCGCAAGGTCTGCGTTCCTGGGGAATCCGACCAGCTGTGGGAAAATGCTGCCGCCTTGTGGCTGCCTCCTGTAACTACAACGTTCCAAAGGGAGCTCAGCTGCCCTTCCTGTTCAAAAGGCCAGCGGGGTTGTAATTGACACCCCCGCTGCAAAAATGTCCTGGGGATAGGCACTGGAAAAGAGCCCGAAACAGGATTGATTGGCAACAGGCGGTTTCAAGAGGTAAGTTGAATTCACCATGCCTGTTTTGTTTCCCTTTGTGTTGTTTTCTAAGAAAGGCCCAGGAAATATGCTCCACGCCCATGCGAATGGGAGAAATGGAAATTGAAACGCCTTCGCGGTTTCACCTGGCAGCCGTTAGGATTGCCAGTGTCAATACGTCTGGAAGCAATACCTTCGGGAGAGGGCCTGGAGAAAAGGGAAGCCTCCTAAGCCACTGGTGGTATTGCGCCCTGGTAACAGGCACCACTGAAAACAATCAAGAGATTCCTGCCAAAAACAAAACAAAACCAGAGAGCCGGCCACATGATGTGGCAATCCACCTCCTGGCTGTCTTTGCACAGTAAAGTATCATTTGGGGAGACCCGGGCAGGCCAGCGACCCCTGCACACCTATTGACAAGAGCCAAGGCTTGAAAGTAAAAACACAGTGTCATGGTGTGTGATCCTTTTAATGTCATGTTGGAGTCTGTTGTCTAGTATCTTGTTGAGGATTTTTGCATCTAAGTTCATCGGTGATATTGCTCTCCAGTTTTCTTTTCTTGTAGTATATTTGTCTGGTTTGGGGATCAGGGGGATGGCTTCGTACAATGAGTTTGGGAGTGTTCTTTCCTCTGCAGTGTTTTGGAAGCGTTTGCAGAACCATGTGTACTTTAGAGAGACACGGGTGCCCCAGCTGTCACTAGCCACCTATTGACAACAGCCAAGTCTTGAAAGTAAAAACACAATGTCCAACCCAGATGAATGGAAAGTGAAGAGATGGTACACATAGAGCATAGAATACTGCTCAGCCATGAAACAGAATAAAATCCTGCCATTTCCAGCATCTTCGATAGATCCGGAGTTCCCTGTACTCAGCATGGGACGTCCAACAGAGAAAGAGAAAATTCCAACGATAGCACGTATAGGTGGCATCTCAAAGTCGATACCAGGAAAGTAGAAAGCACAAACAGAGTCACAGATTTAGAACGCAAGTACAGGGTTTCGAGAGGGCAAAGGCATGCGGAGGTGGGTTGAATGAGGAGGGTGGGATTAACACATACATTCTAATATGTATTAAGCAGACGATCCACAACCACCTTTTACAAAGCACAGGGAGCGGTCGGCACCACCCTGGACTAAGCTACGTGGGAAGGGAATGTGAAAGAGAATGTTGTGTATATATATACATACACGGAGAACTGAATCAAGGTGCTGCACAGCGAAAGTCAACAGCATTGTAAATTCACTAGACATGGACAGAAATTAGAATCTCTATAAAAAGCAAAATGATCGAGATCCAGTATGTTCCTCTCAGGCCTCAGAGAGATGCGCGGGTGTCACTTCCCTGGAGCGTGAGCAGGCTTGGGCACCAAAGTTGGAGTGTGGTCACAGTGAGGCAGGTCGGCGCGGGAGTGGGTCGCACCAGCGAATTAACCCCTTTGGACCTGTGGTGCCTGGTCCCTTCTGGTTGGCAGCAGTCTCTGTAGATGTAGGTGTGCCCTCCTGCAGCTAAGCCAAGCCCACTGCAGCCAGAGGATGGTGGTCCGACATGCACAACAGTGTTCAAACATCACCTGGTGTCCAGGTCTCCTGCTGGTGGGGTTCCCGCCATTCACCTCCTTCCTTAGAGTCACCCCACTTGCCTCCGACAACACACTCTTCAGGAGGGGTTTGCAGGGGGTGTGATGAATCGAGAGTGGGAAGGGTAAGTGGGAGAAGGAGTGAGACACAAGCCCTTAGGTGTCTGTCCGGACACGTTCCTCTCTAATTCATATTCCAAGAACACGCATGTGCGCAAGGTCTGCGTTCCTGGGGAATCCGACCAGCTGTGGGAAAATGCTGCCGCCTTGTGGCTGCCTCCTGTAACTACAACGTTCCAAAGGGAGCTCAGCTGCCCTTCCTGTTCAAAAGGCCAGCGGGGTTGTAATTGACACCCCCGCTGCAAAAATGTCCTGGGGATAGGCACTGGAAAAGAGCCCGAAACAGGATTGATTGGCAACAGGCGGTTTCAAGAGGTAAGTTGAATTCACCATGCCTGTTTTGTTTCCCTTTGTGTTGTTTTCTAAGAAAGGCCCAGGAAATATGCTCCACGCCCATGCGAATGGGAGAAATGGAAATTGAAACGCCTTCGCGGTTTCACCTGGCAGCCGTTAGGATTGCCAGTGTCAATACGTCTGGAAGCAATACCTTCGGGAGAGGGCCTGGAGAAAAGGGAAGCCTCCTAAGCCACTGGTGGTATTGCGCCCTGGTAACAGGCACCACTGAAAACAATCAAGAGATTCCTGCCAAAAACAAAACAAAACCAGAGAGCCGGCCACATGATGTGGCAATCCACCTCCTGGCTGTCTTTGCACAGTAAAGTATCATTTGGGGAGACCCGGGCAGGCCAGCGACCCCTGCACACCTATTGACAAGAGCCAAGGCTTGAAAGTAAAAACACAGTGTCATGGTGTGTGATCCTTTTAATGTCATGTTGGAGTCTGTTGTCTAGTATCTTGTTGAGGATTTTTGCATCTAAGTTCATCGGTGATATTGCTCTCCAGTTTTCTTTTCTTGTAGTATCTTTGTCTGGTTTGGGGATCAGGGGGATGGCTTCGTACAATGAGTTTGGGAGTGTTCTTTCCTCTGCAGTGTTTTGGAAGCGTTTGCAGAACCATGTGTACTTTAGAGAGACACGGGTGCCCCAGCTGTCACTAGCCACCTATTGACAACAGCCAAGTCTTGAAAGTAAAAACACAATGTCCAACCCAGATGAATGGAAAGTGAAGAGATGGTACACATAGAGCATAGAATACTGCTCAGCCATGAAACAGAATAAAATCCTGCCATTTCCAGCATCTTCGATAGATCCGGAGTTCCCTGTACTCAGCATGGGACGTCCAACAGAGAAAGAGAAAATTCCAACGATAGCACGTATAGGTGGCATCTCAAAGTCGATACCAGGAAAGTAGAAAGCACAAACAGAGTCACAGATTTAGAACGCAAGTACAGGGTTTCGAGAGGGCAAAGGCATGCGGAGGTGGGTTGAATGAGGAGGGTGGGATTAACACATGCATTCTAATATGTATTAAGCAGACGATCCACAACCACCTTTTACAAAGCACAGGGAGCGGTCGGCACCACCCTGGACTAAGCTATGTGGGAAGGGAATGTGAAAGAGAATGTTGTGTATATATATACATACACGGAGAACTGAATCAAGGTGCTGCACAGCGAAAGTCAACAGCATTGTAAATTCACTAGACATGGACAGAAATTAGAATCTCTATAAAAAGCAAAATGATCGAGATCCAGTATGTTCCTCTCAGGCCTCAGAGAGATGCGCGGGTGTCACTTCCCTGGAGCGTGAGCAGGCTTGGGCACCAAAGTTGGAGTGTGGTCACAGTGAGGCAGGTCGGCGCGGGAGTGGGTCGCACCAGCGAATTAACCCCTTTGGACCTGTGGTGCCTGGTCCCTTCTGGTTGGCAGCAGTCTCTGTAGATGTAGGTGTGCCCTCCTGCAGCTAAGCCAAGCCCACTGCAGCCAGAGGATGGTGGTCCGACATGCACAACAGTGTTCAAACATCACCTGGTGTCCAGGTCTCCTGCTGGTGGGGTTCCCGCCATTCACCTCCTTCCTTAGAGTCACCCCACTTGCCTCCGACAACACACTCTTCAGGAGGGGTTTGCAGGGGGTGTGATGAATCGAGAGTGGGAAGGGTAAGTGGGAGAAGGAGTGAGACACAAGCCCTTAGGTGTCTGTCCGGACACGTTCCTCTCTAATTCATATTCCAAGAACACGCATGTGCGCAAGGTCTGCGTTCCTGGGGAATCCGACCAGCTGTGGGAAAATGCTGCCGCCTTGTGGCTGCCTCCTGTAACTACAACGTTCCAAAGGGAGCTCAGTGGCCCTTCCTGTTCAAAAGGCCAGCGGGGTTGTAATTGACACCCCCGCTGCAAAAATGTCCTGGGGATAGGCACTGGAAAAGAGCCCGAAACAGGATTGATTGGCAACAGGCGGTTTCAAGAGGTAAGTTGAATTCACCATGCGTGTTTTGTTTCCCTTTGTGTTGTTTTCTAAGAAAGGCCCAGGAAATATGCTCCACGCCCATGCGAATGGGAGAAATGGAAATTGAAACGCCTTCGCGGTTTCACCTGGCAGCCGTTAGGATTGCCAGTGTCAATACGTCTGGAAGCAATACCTTCGGGAGAGGGCCTGGAGAAAAGGGAAGCCTCCTAAGCCACTGGTGGTATTGCGCCCTGGTAACAGGCACCACTGAAAACAATCAAGAGATTCCTGCCAAAAACAAAACAAAACCAGAGAGCCGGCCACATGATGTGGCAATCCACCTCCTGGCTGTCTTTGCACAGTAAAGTATCATTTGGGGAGACCCGGGCAGGCCAGCGACCCCTGCACACCCATTGACAAGAGCCAAGGCTTGAAAGTAAAAACACAGTGTCATGGTGTGTGATCCTTTTAATGTCATGTTGGAGTCTGTTGGCTAGTATCTTGTTGAGGATTTTTGCATCTAAGTTCATCGGTGATATTGCTCTCCAGTTTTCTTTTCTTGTAGTATCTTTGTGTGGTTTGGGGATCAGGTGGATGGCTTCGTACAATGAGTTTGGGAGTGTTCTTTCCTCTGCAGTGTTTTGGAAGCGTTTGCAGAACCATGTGTACTTTAGAGAGACACGGGTGCCCCAGCTGTCACTAGCCACCTATTGACAACAGCCAAGTCTTGAAAGTAAAAACACAATGTCCATCCCCAGATGAATGGAAAGTGAAGAGTTGGTACACATAGAGCATGGAATACTGCTCAGCCATGAAACAGAATAATATCCTGCCATTTCCAGCATCTTCGATAGATCCGGAGTTCCCTGTACTCAGCATGGGACGTCCAACAGAGAAAGAGAAAATTCCAACGATAGCACGTATAGGTGGCATCTCAAAGTCGATACCCGGAAAGTAGAAAGCACAAACAGAGTCACAGATTTAGAACGCAAGTACAGAGTTTCGAGAGGGCAAAGGCATGCGGAGGTGGGTTGAATGAGGAGGGTGGGATTAACACATGCATTCTAATATGTATTAAGCAGACGATCCACAACCACCTTCTACAAAGCACAGGGAGCGGTCGCCACCACCCTGGACTAAGCTACGTGGGAAGAGAATGCGAAAGAGAATGGATGTGTATATATATACATACACGGAGAACTGAATCAAGGTGCTGCACAGCGAAAGTCAACAGCATTGTAAATTCACTAGACATGGACAGAAATTAGAATCTCTATAAAAAGCAAAATGATCGAGATCCAGTATGTTCCTCTCAGGCCTCAGAGAGATGCGCGGGTGTCACTTCCCTGGAGCGTGAGCAGGCTTGGGCACCAAAGTTGGAGTGTGGTCACAGTGAGGCAGGTCGGCGCGGGAGTGGGTCGCACCAGCGAATTAACCCCTTTGGACCTGTGGTGCCTGGTCCCTTCTGGTTGGCAGCAGTCTCTGTAGATGTAGGTGTGCCCTCCTGCAGCTAAGCCAAGCCCACTGCAGCCAGAGGATGGTGCTCCGACATGCACAACAGTGTTCAAACATCACCTGGTTTCCAGGTCTCCAGCTGGTGGGGTTCCCGCCATTCACCTCCTTCCTTAGAGTCACCCCACTTGCCTCCGACAACACACTCTTCAGGAGGGGTTTGCAGGGGGTGTGATGAATCGAGAGTGGGAAGGGTAAGTGGGAGAAGGAGTGAGACACAAGCCCTTAGGGGTCTGTCCGGACACGTTCCTCTCTAATTCATATTCCAAGAACACGCGTGTGCGCAAGGTCTGCGTTCCTGGGGAATCCGACCAGCTGTGGGAAAATGCTGCCGCCTTGTGGCCGCCTCCTGTAACTACAACGTTCCAAAGGGAGCTCAGCGGCCCTTCCTGTTCAAAAGGCCAGCGGGGTTGTAATTGACACCCCCGCTGCAAAAATGTCCTGGGGATAGGCACTGGAAAAGAGCCCGAAACAGGATTGATTGGCAACAGGCGGTTTCAAGAGGTAAGTTGAATTCACCATGCGTGTTTTGTTTCCCTTTGTGTTGGTTTCTAAGAAAGGCCCAGGAAATATGCTCCATGCCCATGCGAATGGGAGAAATGGAAATTGAAACGCCTTCGCGGTTTCACCTGGCAGCCGTTAGGATTGCCAGTGTCAATACGTCTGGAAGCAATACCTTCGGGAGAGGGCCTGGAGAAAAGGGAAGCCTCCTAAGCCACTGGTGGTATTGCGCCCTGGTAACAGGCACCACTGAAAACAATCAAGAGATTCCTGCCAAAAACAAAACAAAACCAGAGAGCCGGCCACATGATGTGGCAATCCACCTCCTGGCTGTCTTTGCACAGTAAAGTATCATTTGGGGAGACCCGGGCAGGCCAGCGACCCCTGCACACCTATTGACAAGAGCCAAGGCTTGAAAGTAAAAACACAGTGTCATGGTGTGTGATCCTTTTAATGTCATGTTGGAGTCTGTTGGCTAGTATCTTGTTGAGGATTTTTGCATCTAAGTTCATCGGTGATATTGCTCTCCAGTTTTCTTTTCTTGTAGTATCTTTGTGTGGTTTGGGGATCAGGTGGATGGCTTCGTACAATGAGTTTGGGAGTGTTCTTTCCTCTGCAGTGTTTTGGAAGCGTTTGCAGAACCATGTGTACTTTAGAGAGACACGGGTGCCCCAGCTGTCACTAGCCACCTATTGACAACAGCCAAGTCTTGAAAGGAAAAACACAATGTCCATCCCCAGATGAATGGAAAGTGAAGAGTTGGTACACATAGAGCATGGAATACTGCTCAGCCATGAAACAGAATAATATCCTGCCATTTCCAGCATCTTCGATAGATCCAGAGTTCCCTGTACTCAGCATGGGACGTCCAACAGAGAAAGAGAAAATTCCAACGATAGCACGTATAGGTGGCATCTCAAAGTCGATACCAGGAAAGTAGAAAGCACAAACAGAGTCACAGATTTAGAACGCAAGTACAGGGTTTCGAGAGGGCAAAGGCATGCGGAGGTGGGTTGAATGAGGAGGGTGGGATTAACACATGCATTCTAATATGTATTAAGCAGACGATCCACAACCACCTTCTACAAAGCACAGGGAGCGGTCGGCACCACCCTGGACTAAGCTACGTGGGAAGAGAATGCGAAAGAGAATGGATGTGTATATATATACATACACGGAGAACTGAATCAAGGTGCTGCACAGCGAAAGTCAACAGCATTGTAAATTCACTAGACATGGACAGAAATTAGAATCTCTATAAAAAGCAAAATGATCGAGATCCAGTATGTTCCTCTCAGGCCTGAGAGAGATGCGCGGGTGTCACTTCCCTGGAGCGTGAGCAGGCTTGGGCACCAAAGTTGGAGTGTGGTCACAGTGAGGCAGGTCGGCGCGGGAGTGGGTCGCACCAGCGAATTATCCCCTTTGGACCTGTGGTGCCTGGTCCCTTCTGGTTGGCAGCAGTCTCTGTAGATGTAGGTGTGCCCTCCTGCAGCTAAGCCAAGCCCACTGCAGCCAGAGGATGGTGGTCCGACATGCACAACAGTGTTCAAACATCACCTGGTGTCCAGGTCTCCTGCTGGTGGGGTTCCCGCCATTCACCTCCTTCCTTAGAGTCACCCCACTTGCCTCCGACAACACACTCTTCAGGAGGGGTTTGCAGGGGGTGTGATGAATCGAGAGTGGGAAGGGTAAGTGGGAGAAGGAGTGAGACACAAGCCCTTAGGTGTCTGTCCGGACACGTTCCTCTCTAATTCATATTCCAAGAACACGCGTGTGCGCAAGGTCTGCGTTCCTGGGGAATCCGACCAGCTGTGGGAAAATGCTGCCGCCTTGTGGCCGCCTCCTGTAACTACAACGTTCCAAAGGGAGCTCAGCTGCCCTTCCTGTTCAAAAGGCCAGCGGGGTTGTAATTGACACCCCCGCTGCAAAAATGTCCTGGGGATAGGCACTGGAAAAGAGCCCGAAACAGGATTGATTGGCAACAGGCGGTTTCAAGAGGTAAGTTGAATTCACCATGCGTGTTTTGTTTCCCTTTGTGTTGGTTTCTAAGAAAGGCCCAGGAAATATGCTCCACGCCCATGCGAATGGGAGAAATGGAAATTGAAACGCCTTCGCGGTTTCACCTGGCAGCCGTTAGGATTGCCAGTGTCAATACGTCTGGAAGCAATACCTTCGGGAGAGGGCCTGGAGAAAAGGGAAGCCTCCTAAGCCACTGGTGGTATTGCGCCCTGGTAACAGGCACCACTGAAAACAATCAAGAGATTCCTGCCAAAAACAAAACAAAACCAGAGAGCCGGCCACATGATGTGGCAATCCACCTCCTGGCTGTCTTTGCACAGTAAAGTATCATTTGGGGAGACCCGGGCAGGCCAGCGACCCCTGCACACCTATTGACAAGAGCCAAGGCTTGAAAGTAAAAACACAGTGTCATGGTGTGTGATCCTTTTAATGTCATGTTGGAGTCTGTTGGCTAGTATCTTGTTGAGGATTTTTGCATCTAAGTTCATCGGTGATATTGCTCTCCAGTTTTCTTTTCTTGTAGTATCTTTGTCTGGTTTGGGGATCAGGTGGATGGCTTCGTACAATGAGTTTGGGAGTGTTCTTTCCTCTGCAGTGTTTTGGAAGCGTTTGCAGAACCATGTGTACTTTAGAGAGACACGGGTGCCCCAGCTGTCACTAGCCACCTATTGACAACAGCCAAGTCTTGAAAGTAAAAACACAATGTCCATCCCCAGATGAATGGAAAGTGAAGAGTTGGTACACATAGAGCATGGAATACTGCTCAGCCATGAAACAGAATAATATCCTGCCATTTCCAGCATCTTCGATAGATCCGGAGTTCCCTGTACTCAGCATGGGACGTCCAACAGAGAAAGAGAAAATTCCAATGATAGCACGTATAGGTGGCATCTCAAAGTCGATACCAGGAAAGTAGAAAGCACAAACAGAGTCACAGATTTAGAACGCAAGTACAGGGTTTCGAGAGGGCAAAGGCATGCGGAGGTGGGTTGAATGAGGAGGGTGGGATTAACACATGCATTCTAAAATGTATTAAGCAGACGATCCACAACCACCTTCTACAAAGCACAGGGAGCGGTCGGCACCACCCTGGACTAAGCTACGTGGGAAGAGAATGCGAAAGAGAATGGATGTGTATATATATACATACACGGAGAACTGAATCAAGGTGCTGCACAGCGAAAGTCAACAGCATTGTAAATTCACTAGACATGGACAGAAATTAGAATCTCTATAAAAAGCAAAATGATCGAGATCCAGTATGTTCCTCTCAGGCCTCAGAGAGATGCACGAGTGTCACTTCCCTGGAGCATGAGCAGGCTTGGGCACCAAAGTTGGAGTGTGGTCACAGTGAGGCAGGTCGGCGCGGGAGTGGGTCGCACCAGCGAATTAACCCCTTTGGACCTGTGGTGCCTGGTCCCTTCTGGTTGGCAGCAGTCTCTGTAGATGTAGGTGTGCCCTCCTGCAGCTAAGCCAAGCCCACTGCAGCCAGAGGATGGTGGTCCGACATGCACAACAGTGTTCAAACATCACCTGGTGTCCAGGTCTCCTGCTGGTGGTGTTCCTGCCATTCACCTCCTTCCTTAGAGTCACCCCACTTGCCTCCGACAACACACTCTTCAGGAGGGGTTTGCAGGGGGTGTGATGAATCGAGAGTGGGAAGGGTAAGTGGGAGAAGGAGTGAGACACAAGCCCTTAGGTGTCTGTCCGGACACGTTCCTCTCTAATTCATATTCCAAGAACACGCGTGTGCGCAAGGTCTGCGTTCCTGGGGAATCCGACCAGCTGTGGGAAAATGCTGCCGCCTTGTGGCCGCCTCCTGTAACTACAGCGTTCCAAAGGGAGCTCAGCGGCCCTTCCTGTTCAAAAGGCCAGCAGGGTTGTAATTGACACCCCCGCTGCAAAAATGTCCTGGGGATAGGCACTGGAAAAGAGCCCAAAACAGGATTGATTGGCAACAGGCGGTTTCAAGAGGTAAGTTGAATTCACCATGCGTGTTTTGTTTCCCTTTGTGTTTTTTTCTAAGAAAGGCCAAGGAAATATGCTCCACGCCCATGCGAATGGGAGAAATGGAAATTGAAACGCCTTCGCGGTTTCACCTGGCAGCTGTTAGGATTGCCAGTATCAATACGTCTGGAAGCAATACCTTCGGGAGAGGGCCTGGAGAAAAGGGAAGCCTCCTAAGCCACTGGTGGTATTGCGCCCTGGTAACAGGCACCACTGAAAACAATCAAGAGATTCCTGCCAAAAACAAAACAAAACCAGAGAGCCGGCCACATGATGTGGCAATCCACCTCCTGGCTGTCTTTGCACAGTAAAGTATCATTTGGGGAGACCAGGGCAGGCCAGCGACCCCTGCACACCTATTGACAAGAGCCAAGGCTTGAAAGTAAAAACACAGTGTCATGGTGTGTGATCCTTTTAATGTCATGTTGGAGTCTGTTGTCTAGTATCTTGTTGAGGATTTTTGCATCTAAGTTCATCGGTGATATTGCTCTCCAGTTTTCTTTTCTTGTAGTATATTTGTCTGGTTTGGGGATCAGGGGGATGGCTTCGTACAATGAGTTTGGGAGTGTTCTTTCCTCTACAGTGTTTTGGAAGCGTTTGCAGAACCATGTGTACTTTAGAGAGACACGGGTGCCCCAGCTGTCACTAGCCACCTATTGACAACAGCCAAGTCTTGAAAGTAAAAACACAATGTCCAACCCAGATGAATGGAAAGTGAAGAGATGGTACACATAGAGCATGGAATACTGCTCAGCCATGAAACAGAATAAAATCCTGCCATTTCCAGCATCTTCGATAGATCCGGAGTTCCCTGTACTCAGCATGGGACGTCCAACAGAGAAAGAGAAAATTCCAACGATAGCACGTATAGGTGGCATCTCAAAGTCGATACCAGGAAAGTAGAAAGCACAAACAGAGTCACAGATTTAGAACGCAAGTACAGGGTTTCGAGAGGGCAAAGGCATGCGGAGGTGGGTTGAATGAGGAGGGTGGGATTAACACATGCATTCTAATATGTATTAAACAGATGATCCACAACCACCTTCTACAAAGCACAGGGAGCGGTCGGCACCACCCTGGACTAAGCTACGTGGGAAGAGAATGCGAAAGAGAATGGATGTGTATATATATACATACACGGAGAACTGAATCAAGGTGCTGCACAGCGAAAGTCAACAGCATTGTAAATTCACTAGACATGGACAGAAATTAGAATCTCTATAAAAAGCAAAATGATCGAGATCCAGTATGTTCCTCTCAGGCCTCAGAGAGATGCGCGGGTGTCACTTCCCTGGAGCATGAGCAGGCTTGGGCACCAAAGTTGGAGTGTGGTCACAGTGAGGCAGGTCGGCGCGGGAGTGGGTCGCACCAGCGAATTAACCCCTTTGGACCTGTGGTGCCTGGTCCCTTCTGGTTGGCAGCAGTCTCTGTAGATGTAGGTGTGCCCTCCTGCAGCTAAGCCAAGCCCACTGCAGCCAGAGGATGGTGGTCCGACATGCACAACAGTGTTCAAACATCACCTGGTGTCCAGGTCTCCTGCTGGTGGGGTTCCTGCCATTCACCTCCTTCCTTAGAGTCACCCCACTTGCCTCCGACAACACACTCTTCAGGAGGGGTTTGCAGGGGGTGTGATGAATCGAGAGTGGGAAGGGTAAGTGGGAGAAGGAGTGAGACACAAGCCCTTAGGTGTCTGTCCGGACACGTTCCTCTCTAATTCATATTCCAAGAACACGCGTGTGCGCAAGGTCTGCGTTCCTGGGGAATCCGACCAGCTGTGGGAAAATGCTGCCGCCTTGTGGCCGCCTCCTGTAACTACAACGTTCCAAAGGGAGCTCAGCGGCCCTTCCTGTTCAAAAGGCCAGCGGGGTTGTAATTGACACCCCCGCTGCAAAAATGTCCTGGGGATAGGCACTGGAAAAGAGCCCGAAACAGGATTGATTGGCAACAGGCGGTTTCAAGAGGTAAGTTGAATTCACCATGCGTGTTTTGTTTCCCTTTGTGTTGGTTTCTAAGAAAGGCCCAGGAAATATGCTCCACGCCCATGCGAATGGGAGAAATGGAAATTGAAACGCATTCGCGGTTTCACCTGGCAGCCGTTAGGATTGCCAGTGTCAATACGTCTGGAAGCAATACCTTCGGGAGAGGGCCTGGAGAAAAGGGAAGCCTCCTAAGCCACTGGTGGTATTGCGCCCTGGTAACAGGCACCACTGAAAACAATCAAGAGATTCCTGCCAAAAACAAAACAAAACCAGAGAGCCGGCCACATGATGTGGCAATCCACCTCCTGGCTGTCTTTGCACAGTAAAGTATCATTTGGGGAGACCCGGGCAGGCCAGCGACCCCTGCACACCTATTGACAAGAGCCAAGGCTTGAAAGTAAAAACACAGTGTCATGGTGTGTGATCCTTTTAATGTCATGTTGGAGTCTGTTGGCTAGTATCTTGTTGAGGATTTTTGCATCTAAGTTCATCGGTGATATTGCTCTCCAGTTTTCTTTTCTTGTAGTATCTTTGTCTGGTTTGGGGATCAGGGGGATGGCTTCGTACAATGAGTTTGGGAGTGTTCTTTCCTCTGCAGTGTTTTGGAAGCGTTTGCAGAACCATGTGTACTTTAGAGAGACACGGGTGCCCCAGCTGTCACTAGCCACCTATTGACAACAGCCAAGTCTTGAAAGTAAAAACACAATGTCCAACCCAGATGAATGGAAAGTGAAGAGTTGGTACACATAGAGCATGGAATACTGCTCAGCCATGAAACAGAATAATATCCTGCCATTTCCAGCATCTTCGATAGATCCGGAGTTCCCTGTACTCAGCATGGGACGTCCAACAGAGAAAGAGAAAATTCCAACGATAGCACGTATAGGTGGCATCTCAAAGTCGATACCAGGAAAGTAGAAAGCACAAACAGAGTCACAGATTTAGAACGCAAGTACAGGGTTTCGAGAGGGCAAAGGCATGCGGAGGTGGGTTGAATGAGGAGGGTGGGATTAACACATGCATTCTAATATGTATTAAGCAGACGATCCACAACCACCTTCTACAAAGCACAGGGAGCGGTCGGCACCACCCTGGACTAAGCTACGTGGGAAGAGAATGCGAAAGAGAATGGATGTGTATATATATACATACACGGAGAACTGAATCAAGGTGCTGCACAGCGAAAGTCAACAGCATTGTAAATTCACTAGACATGGACAGAAATTAGAATCTCTATAAAAAGCAAAATGATCGAGATCCAGTATGTTCCTCTCAGGCCTCAGAGAGATGCGCGGGTGTCACTTCCCTGGAGCATGAGCAGGCTTGGGCACCAAAGTTGGAGTGTGGTCACAGTGAGGCAGGTCGGCGCGGGAGTGGGTCGCACCAGCGAATTAACCCCTTTGGACCTGTGGTGCCTGGTCCCTTCTGGTTGGCAGCAGTCTCTGTAGATGTAGGTGTGCCCTCCTGCAGCTAAGCCAAGCCCACTGCAGCCAGAGGATGGTGGTCCGACATGCACAACAGTGTTCAAACATCACCTGGTGTCCAGGTCTCCTGCTGGTGGGGTTCCTGCCATTCACCTCCTTCCTTAGAGTCACCCCACTTGCCTCCGACAACACACTCTTCAGGAGGGGTTTGCAGGGGGTGTGATGAATCGAGAGTGGGAAGGGTAAGTGGGAGAAGGAGTGAGACACAAGCCCTTAGGTGTCTGTCCGGACACGTTCCTCTCTAATTCATATTCCAAGAACACGCGTGTGCGCAAGGTCTGCGTTCCTGGGGAATCCGACCAGCTGTGGGAAAATGCTGCCGCCTTGTGGCCGCCTCCTGTAACTACAACGTTCCAAAGGGAGCTCAGCGGCCCTTCCTGTTCAAAAGGCCAGCGGGGTTGTAATTGACACCCCCGCTGCAAAAATGTCCTGGGGATAGGCACTGGAAAAGAGCCCGAAACAGGATTGATTGGCAACAGGCGGTTTCAAGAGGTAAGTTGAATTCACCATGCGTGTTTTGTTTCCCTTTGTGTTGGTTTCTAAGAAAGGCCCAGGAAATATGCTCCACGCCCATGCGAATGGGAGAAATGGAAATTGAAACGCCTTCGCGGTTTCACCTGGCAGCCGTTAGGATTGCCAGTGTCAATACGTCTGGAAGCAATACCTTCGGGAGAGGGCCTGGAGAAAAGGGAAGCCTCCTAAGCCACTGGTGGTATTGCGCCCTGGTAACAGGCACCACTGAAAACAATCAAGAGATTCCTGCCAAAAACAAAACAAAACCAGAGAGCCGGCCACATGATGTGGCAATCCACCTCCTGGCTGTCTTTGCACAGTAAAGTATCATTTGGGGAGACCCGGGCAGGCCAGCGACCCCTGCACACCTATTGACAAGAGCCAAGGCTTGAAAGTAAAAACACAGTGTCATGGTGTGTGATCCTTTTAATGTCATGTTGGAGTCTGTTGGCTAGTATCTTGTTGAGGATTTTTGCATCTAAGTTCATCGGTGATATTGCTCTCCAGTTTTCTTTTCTTGTAGTATCTTTGTCTGGTTTGGGGATCAGGTGGATGGCTTCGTACAATGAGTTTGGGAGTGTTCTTTCCTCTGCAGTGTTTTGGAAGCGTTTGCAGAACCATGTGTACTTTAGAGAGACACGGGTGCCCCAGCTGTCACTAGCCACCTATTGACAACAGCCAAGTCTTGAAAGGAAAAACACAATGTCCATCCCCAGATGAATGGAAAGTGAAGAGTTGGTACACATAGAGCATGGAATACTGCTCAGCCATGAAACAGAATAATATCCTGCCATTTCCAGCATCTTCGATAGATCCGGAGTTCCCTGTACTCAGCATGGGACGTCCAACAGAGAAAGAGAAAATTCCAATGATAGCACGTATAGGTGGCATCTCAAAGTCGATACCAGGAAAGTAGAAAGCACAAACAGAGTCACAGATTTAGAACGCAAGTACAGGGTTTCGAGAGGGCAAAGGCATGCGGAGGTGGGTTGAATGAGGAGGGTGGGATTAACACATGCATTCTAAAATGTATTAAGCAGACGATCCACAACCACCTTCTACAAAGCACAGGGAGCGGTCGGCACCACCCTGGACTAAGCTACGTGGGAAGAGAATGCGAAAGAGAATGGATGTGTATATATATACATACACGGAGAACTGAATCAAGGTGCTGCACAGCGAAAGTCAACAGCATTGTAAATTCACTAGACATGGACAGAAATTAGAATCTCTATAAAAAGCAAAATGATCGAGATCCAGTATGTTCCTCTCAGGCCTCAGAGAGATGCACGAGTGTCACTTCCCTGGAGCATGAGCAGGCTTGGGCACCAAAGTTGGAGTGTGGTCACAGTGAGGCAGGTCGGCGCGGGAGTGGGTCGCACCAGCGAATTAACCCCTTTGGACCTGTGGTGCCTGGTCCCTTCTGGTTGGCAGCAGTCTCTGTAGATGTAGGTGTGCCCTCCTGCAGCTAAGCCAAGCCCACTGCAGCCAGAGGATGGTGGTCCGACATGCACAACAGTGTTCAAACATCACCTGGTGTCCAGGTCTCCTGCTGGTGGTGTTCCTGCCATTCACCTCCTTCCTTAGAGTCACCCCACTTGCCTCCGACAACACACTCTTCAGGAGGGGTTTGCAGGGGGTGTGATGAATCGAGAGTGGGAAGGGTAAGTGGGAGAAGGAGTGAGACACAAGCCCTTAGGTGTCTGTCCGGACACGTTCCTCTCTAATTCATATTCCAAGAACACGCGTGTGCGCAAGGTCTGCGTTCCTGGGGAATCCGACCAGCTGTGGGAAAATGCTGCCGCCTTGTGGCCGCCTCCTGTAACTACAGCGTTCCAAAGGGAGCTCAGCGGCCCTTCCTGTTCAAAAGGCCAGCAGGGTTGTAATTGACACCCCCGCTGCAAAAATGTCCTGGGGATAGGCACTGGAAAAGAGCCCAAAACAGGATTGATTGGCAACAGGCGGTTTCAAGAGGTAAGTTGAATTCACCATGCGTGTTTTGTTTCCCTTTGTGTTTTTTTCTAAGAAAGGCCAAGGAAATATGCTCCACGCCCATGCGAATGGGAGAAATGGAAATTGAAACGCCTTCGCGGTTTCACCTGGCAGCTGTTAGGATTGCCAGTATCAATACGTCTGGAAGCAATACCTTCGGGAGAGGGCCTGGAGAAAAGGGAAGCCTCCTAAGCCACTGGTGGTATTGCGCCCTGGTAACAGGCACCACTGAAAACAATCAAGAGATTCCTGCCAAAAACAAAACAAAACCAGAGAGCCGGCCACATGATGTGGCAATCCACCTCCTGGCTGTCTTTGCACAGTAAAGTATCATTTGGGGAGACCAGGGCAGGCCAGCGACCCCTGCACACCTATTGACAAGAGCCAAGGCTTGAAAGTAAAAACACAGTGTCATGGTGTGTGATCCTTTTAATGTCATGTTGGAGTCTGTTGTCTAGTATCTTGTTGAGGATTTTTGCATCTAAGTTCATCGGTGATATTGCTCTCCAGTTTTCTTTTCTTGTAGTATATTTGTCTGGTTTGGGGATCAGGGGGATGGCTTCGTACAATGAGTTTGGGAGTGTTCTTTCCTCTACAGTGTTTTGGAAGCGTTTGCAGAACCATGTGTACTTTAGAGAGACACGGGTGCCCCAGCTGTCACTAGCCACCTATTGACAACAGCCAAGTCTTGAAAGTAAAAACACAATGTCCAACCCAGATGAATGGAAAGTGAAGAGATGGTACACATAGAGCATGGAATACTGCTCAGCCATGAAACAGAATAAAATCCTGCCATTTCCAGCATCTTCGATAGATCCGGAGTTCCCTGTACTCAGCATGGGACGTCCAACAGAGAAAGAGAAAATTCCAACGATAGCACGTATAGGTGGCATCTCAAAGTCGATACCAGGAAAGTAGAAAGCACAAACAGAGTCACAGATTTAGAACGCAAGTACAGGGTTTCGAGAGGGCAAAGGCATGCGGAGGTGGGTTGAATGAGGAGGGTGGGATTAACACATGCATTCTAATATGTATTAAACAGATGATCCACAACCACCTTCTACAAAGCACAGGGAGCGGTCGGCACCACCCTGGACTAAGCTACGTGGGAAGAGAATGCGAAAGAGAATGGATGTGTATATATATACATACACGGAGAACTGAATCAAGGTGCTGCACAGCGAAAGTCAACAGCATTGTAAATTCACTAGACATGGACAGAAATTAGAATCTCTATAAAAAGCAAAATGATCGAGATCCAGTATGTTCCTCTCAGGCCTCAGAGAGATGCGCGGGTGTCACTTCCCTGGAGCATGAGCAGGCTTGGGCACCAAAGTTGGAGTGTGGTCACAGTGAGGCAGGTCGGCGCGGGAGTGGGTCGCACCAGCGAATTAACCCCTTTGGACCTGTGGTGCCTGGTCCCTTCTGGTTGGCAGCAGTCTCTGTAGATGTAGGTGTGCCCTCCTGCAGCTAAGCCAAGCCCACTGCAGCCAGAGGATGGTGGTCCGACATGCACAACAGTGTTCAAACATCACCTGGTGTCCAGGTCTCCTGCTGGTGGGGTTCCTGCCATTCACCTCCTTCCTTAGAGTCACCCCACTTGCCTCCGACAACACACTCTTCAGGAGGGGTTTGCAGGGGGTGTGATGAATCGAGAGTGGGAAGGGTAAGTGGGAGAAGGAGTGAGACACAAGCCCTTAGGTGTCTGTCCGGACACGTTCCTCTCTAATTCATATTCCAAGAACACGCGTGTGCGCAAGGTCTGCGTTCCTGGGGAATCCGACCAGCTGTGGGAAAATGCTGCCGCCTTGTGGCCGCCTCCTGTAACTACAACGTTCCAAAGGGAGCTCAGCGGCCCTTCCTGTTCAAAAGGCCAGCGGGGTTGTAATTGACACCCCCGCTGCAAAAATGTCCTGGGGATAGGCACTGGAAAAGAGCCCGAAACAGGATTGATTGGCAACAGGCGGTTTCAAGAGGTAAGTTGAATTCACCATGCGTGTTTTGTTTCCCTTTGTGTTGGTTTCTAAGAAAGGCCCAGGAAATATGCTCCACGCCCATGCGAATGGGAGAAATGGAAATTGAAACGCCTTCGCGGTTTCACCTGGCAGCCGTTAGGATTGCCAGTGTCAATACGTCTGGAAGCAATACCTTCGGGAGAGGGCCTGGAGAAAAGGGAAGCCTCCTAAGCCACTGGTGGTATTGCGCCCTGGTAACAGGCACCACTGAAAACAATCAAGAGATTCCTGCCAAAAACAAAACAAAACCAGAGAGCCGGCCACATGATGTGGCAATCCACCTCCTGGCTGTCTTTGCACAGTAAAGTATCATTTGGGGAGACCCGGGCAGGCCAGCGACCCCTGCACACCTATTGACAAGAGCCAAGGCTTGAAAGTAAAAACACAGTGTCATGGTGTGTGATCCTTTTAATGTCATGTTGGAGTCTGTTGGCTAGTATCTTGTTGAGGATTTTTGCATCTAAGTTCATCGGTGATATTGCTCTCCAGTTTTCTTTTCTTGTAGTATCTTTGTCTGGTTTGGGGATCAGGGGGATGGCTTCGTACAATGAGTTTGGGAGTGTTCTTTCCTCTGCAGTGTTTTGGAAGCGTTTGCAGAACCATGTGTACTTTAGAGAGACACGGGTGCCCCAGCTGTCACTAGCCACCTATTGACAACAGCCAAGTCTTGAAAGTAAAAACACAATGTCCAACCCAGATGAATGGA
This sequence comes from Hippopotamus amphibius kiboko, assembly GCF_030028045.1. Lineage (NCBI taxonomy): Eukaryota > Metazoa > Chordata > Mammalia > Artiodactyla > Hippopotamidae > Hippopotamus > Hippopotamus amphibius. Next base: position 118,660 of record NW_026648299.1, read on the forward strand.
AAGTGAAGAGTTGGTACACATAGAGCATGGAATACTGCTCAGCCATGAAACAGAATAATATCCTGCCATTTCCAGCATCTTCGATAGATCCGGAGTTCCCTGTACTCAGCATGGGACGTCCAACAGAGAAAGAGAAAATTCCAACGATAGCACGTATAGGTGGCATCTCAAAGTCGATACCAGGAAAGTAGAAAGCACAAACAGAGTCACAGATTTAGAACGCAAGTACAGGGTTTCGAGAGGGCAAAGGCATGCGGAGGTGGGTTGAATGAGGAGGGTGGGATTAACACATGCATTCTAATATGTATTAAGCAGACGATCCACAACCACCTTCTACAAAGCACAGGGAGCGGTCGGCACCACCCTGGACTAAGCTACGTGGGAAGAGAATGCGAAAGAGAATGGATGTGTATATATATACATACACGGAGAACTGAATCAAGGTGCTGCACAGCGAAAGTCAACAGCATTGTAAATTCACTAGACATGGACAGAAATTAGAATCTCTATAAAAAGCAAAATGATCGAGATCCAGTATGTTCCTCTCAGGCCTCAGAGAGATGCGCGGGTGTCACTTCCCTGGAGCATGAGCAGGCTTGGGCACCAAAGTTGGAGTGTGGTCACAGTGAGGCAGGTCGGCGCGGGAGTGGGTCGCACCAGCGAATTAACCCCTTTGGACCTGTGGTGCCTGGTCCCTTCTGGTTGGCAGCAGTCTCTGTAGATGTAGGTGTGCCCTCCTGCAGCTAAGCCAAGCCCACTGCAGCCAGAGGATGGTGGTCCGACATGCACAACAGTGTTCAAACATCACCTGGTGTCCAGGTCTCCTGCTGGTGGGGTTCCTGCCATTCACCTCCTTCCTTAGAGTCACCCCACTTGCCTCCGACAACACACTCTTCAGGAGGGGTTTGCAGGGGGTGTGATGAATCGAGAGTGGGAAGGGTAAGTGGGAGAAGGAGTGAGACACAAGCCCTTAGGTGTCTGTCCGGACACGTTCCTCTCTAATTCATATTCCAAGAACACGCGTGTGCGCAAGGTCTGCGTTCCTGGGGAATCCGACCAGCTGTGGGAAAATGCTGCCGCCTTGTGGCCGCCTCCTGTAACTACAACGTTCCAAAGGGAGCTCAGCGGCCCTTCCTGTTCAAAAGGCCAGCGGGGTTGTAATTGACACCCCCGCTGCAAAAATGTCCTGGGGATAGGCACTGGAAAAGAGCCCGAAACAGGATTGATTGGCAACAGGCGGTTTCAAGAGGTAAGTTGAATTCACCATGCGTGTTTTGTTTCCCTTTGTGTTGGTTTCTAAGAAAGGCCCAGGAAATATGCTCCACGCCCATGCGAATGGGAGAAATGGAAATTGAAACGCCTTCGCGGTTTCACCTGGCAGCCGTTAGGATTGCCAGTGTCAATACGTCTGGAAGCAATACCTTCGGGAGAGGGCCTGGAGAAAAGGGAAGCCTCCTAAGCCACTGGTGGTATTGCGCCCTGGTAACAGGCACCACTGAAAACAATCAAGAGATTCCTGCCAAAAACAAAACAAAACCAGAGAGCCGGCCACATGATGTGGCAATCCACCTCCTGGCTGTCTTTGCACAGTAAAGTATCATTTGGGGAGACCCGGGCAGGCCAGCGACCCCTGCACACCTATTGACAAGAGCCAAGGCTTGAAAGTAAAAACACAGTGTCATGGTGTGTGATCCTTTTAATGTCATGTTGGAGTCTGTTGGCTAGTATCTTGTTGAGGATTTTTGCATCTAAGTTCATCGGTGATATTGCTCTCCAGTTTTCTTTTCTTGTAGTATCTTTGTCTGGTTTGGGGATCAGGTGGATGGCTTCGTACAATGAGTTTGGGAGTGTTCTTTCCTCTGCAGTGTTTTGGAAGCGTTTGCAGAACCATGTGTACTTTAGAGAGACACGGGTGCCCCAGCTGTCACTAGCCACCTATTGACAACAGCCAAGTCTTGAAAGGAAAAACACAATGTCCATCCCCAGATGAATGGAAAGTGAAGAGTTGGTACACATAGAGCATGGAATACTGCTCAGCCATGAAACAGAATAATATCCTGCCATTTCCAGCATCTTCGATAGATCCGGAGTTCCCTGTACTCAGCATGGGACGTCCAACAGAGAAAGAGAAAATTCCAATGATAGCACGTATAGGTGGCATCTCAAAGTCGATACCAGGAAAGTAGAAAGCACAAACAGAGTCACAGATTTAGAACGCAAGTACAGGGTTTCGAGAGGGCAAAGGCATGCGGAGGTGGGTTGAATGAGGAGGGTGGGATTAACACATGCATTCTAAAATGTATTAAGCAGACGATCCACAACCACCTTCTACAAAGCACAGGGAGCGGTCGGCACCACCCTGGACTAAGCTACGTGGGAAGAGAATGCGAAAGAGAATGGATGTGTATATATATACATACACGGAGAACTGAATCAAGGTGCTGCACAGCGAAAGTCAACAGCATTGTAAATTCACTAGACATGGACAGAAATTAGAATCTCTATAAAAAGCAAAATGATCGAGATCCAGTATGTTCCTCTCAGGCCTCAGAGAGATGCACGGGTGTCACTTCCCTGGAGCATGAGCAGGCTTGGGCACCAAAGTTGGAGTGTGGTCACAGTGAGGCAGGTCGGCGCGGGAGTGGGTCGCACCAGCGAATTAACCCCTTTGGACCTGTGGTGCCTGGTCCCTTCTGGTTGGCAGCAGTCTCTGTAGATGTAGGTGTGCCCTCCTGCAGCTAAGCCAAGCCCACTGCAGCCAGAGGATGGTGGTCCGACATGCACAACAGTGTTCAAACATCACCTGGTGTCCAGGTCTCCTGCTGGTGGTGTTCCTGCCATTCACCTCCTTCCTTAGAGTCACCCCACTTGCCTCCGACAACACACTCTTCAGGAGGGGTTTGCAGGGGGTGTGATGAATTGAGAGTGGGAAGGGTAAGTGGGAGAAGGAGTGAGACACAAGCCCTTAGGTGTCTGTCCGGACACGTTCCTCTCTAATTCACATTCCAAGAACACGCGTGTGCGCAAGGTCTGCGTTCCTGGGGAATCCGACCAGCTGTGGGAAAATGCTGCCGCCTTGTGGCCGCCTCCTGTAACTACAACGTTCCAAAGGGAGCTCAGCGGCCCTTCCTGTTCAAAAGGCCAGCGGGGTTGTAATTGACACCCCCGCTGCAAAAATGTCCTGGGGATAGGCACTGGAAAAGAGCCCAAAACAGGATTGATTGGCAACAGGCGGTTTCAAGAGGTAAGTTGAATTCACCATGCGTGTTTTGTTTCCCTTTGTGTTGGTTTCTAAGAAAGGCCCAGGAAATATGCTCCACGCCCATGCGAATGGGAGAAATGGAAATTGAAACGCCTTCGCGGTTTCACCTGGCAGCTGTTAGGATTGCCAGTATCAATACGTCTGGAAGCAATACCTTCGGGAGAGGGCCTGGAGAAAAGGGAAGCCTCCTAAGCCACTGGTGGTATTGCGCCCTGGTAACAGGCACCACTGAAAACAATCAAGAGATTCCTGCCAAAAACAAAACAAAACCAGAGAGCCGGCCACATGATGTGGCAATCCACCTCCTGGCTGTCTTTGCACAGTAAAGTATCATTTGGGGAGACCAGGGCAGGCCAGCGACCCCTGCACACCTATTGACAAGAGCCAAGGCTTGAAAGTAAAAACAAAGTGTCATGGTGTGTGATCCTTTTAATGTCATGTTGGAGTCTGTTGTCTAGTATCTTGTTGAGGATTTTTGCATCTAAGTTCATCGGTGATATTGCTCTCCAGTTTTCTTTTCTTGTAGTATATTTGTCTGGTTTGGGGATCAGGGGGATGGCTTCGTACAATGAGTTTGGGAGTGTTCTTTCCTCTGCAGTGTTTTGGAAGCGTTTGCAGAACCATGTGTACTTTAGAGAGACATGGGTGCCCCAGCTGTCACTAGCCACCTATTGACAACAGCCAAGTCTTGAATGTAAAAACACAATGTCCAACCCAGATGAATGGAAAGTGAAGAGATGGTACACATAGAGCATGGAATACTGCTCAGCCATGAAACAGAATAAAATCCTGCCATTTCCAGCATCTTCGATAGATCCGGAGTTCCCTGTACTCAGCATGGGACGTCCAACAGAGAAAGAGAAAATTCCAACGATAGCACGTATAGGTGGCATCTCAAAGTCGATACCAGGAAAGTAGAAAGCACAAACAGAGTCACAGATTTAGAACGCAAGTACAGGGTTTCGAGAGGGCAAAGGCATGCGGAGGTGGGTTGAATGAGGAGGGTGGGATTAACACATGCATTCTAATATGTATTAAGCAGACGATCCACAACCACCTTCTACAAAGCACAGGGAGCGGTCGGCACCACCCTGGACTAAGCTACGTGGGAAGAGAATGCGAAAGAGAATGGATGTGTATATATATACATACACGGAGAACTGAATCAAGGTGCTGCACAGCGAAAGTCAACAGCATTGTAAATTCACTAGACATGGACAGAAATTAGAATCTCTATAAAAAGCAAAATGATCGAGATCCAGTATGTTCCTCTCAGGCCTCAGAGAGATGCGCGGGTGTCACTTCCCTGGAGCATGAGCAGGCTTGGGCACCAAAGTTGGAGTGTGGTCACAGTGAGGCAGGTCGGCGCGGGAGTGGGTCGCACCAGCGAATTAACCCCTTTGGACCTGTGGTGCCTGGTCCCTTCTGGTTGGCAGCAGTCTCTGTAGATGTAGGTGTGCCCTCCTGCAGCTAAGCCAAGCCCACTGCAGCCAGAGGATGGTGGTCCGACATGCACAACAGTGTTCAAACATCACCTGGTGTCCAGGTCTCCTGCTGGTGGTGTTCCTGCCATTCACCTCCTTCCTTAGAGTCACCCCACTTGCCTCCGACAACACACTCTTCAGGAGGGGTTTGCAGGGGGTGTGATGAATCGAGAGTGGGAAGGGTAAGTGGGAGAAGGAGTGAGACACAAGCCCTTAGGTGTCTGTCCGGACACGTTCCTCTCTAATTCATATTCCAAGAACACGCGTGTGCGCAAGGTCTGCGTTCCTGGGGAATCCGACCAGCTGTGGGAAAATGCTGCCGCCTTGTGGCCGCCTCCTGTAACTACAACGTTCCAAAGGGAGCTCAGCGGCCCTTCCTGTTCAAAAGGCCAGCGGGGTTGTAATTGACACCCCCGCTGCAAAAATGTCCTGGGGATAGGCACTGGAAAAGAGCCCGAAACAGGATTGATTGGCAACAGGCGGTTTCAAGAGGTAAGTTGAATTCACCATGCGTGTTTTGTTTCCCTTTGTGTTGGTTTCTAAGAAAGGCCCAGGAAATATGCTCCACGCCCATGCGAATGGGAGAAATGGAAATTGAAACGCCTTCGCGGTTTCACCTGGCAGCCGTTAGGATTGCCAGTGTCAATACGTCTGGAAGCAATACCTTCGGGAGAGGGCCTGGAGAAAAGGGAAGCCTCCTAAGCCACTGGTGGTATTGCGCCCTGGTAACAGGCACCACTGAAAACAATCAAGAGATTCCTGCCAAAAACAAAACAAAACCAGAGAGCCGGCCACATGATGTGGCAATCCACCTCCTGGCTGTCTTTGCACAGTAAAGTATCATTTGGGGAGACCCGGGCAGGCCAGCGACCCCTGCACACCTATTGACAAGAGCCAAGGCTTGAAAGTAAAAACACAGTGTCATGGTGTGTGATCCTTTTAATGTCATGTTGGAGTCTGTTGGCTAGTATCTTGTTGAGGATTTTTGCATCTAAGTTCATCGGTGATATTGCTCTCCAGTTTTCTTTTCTTGTAGTATCTTTGTCTGGTTTGGGGATCAGGTGGATGGCTTCGTACAATGAGTTTGGGAGTGTTCTTTCCTCTGCAGTGTTTTGGAAGCGTTTGCAGAACCATGTGTACTTTAGAGAGACACGGGTGCCCCAGCTGTCACTAGCCACCTATTGACAACAGCCAAGTCTTGAAAGGAAAAACACAATGTCCATCCCCAGATGAATGGAAAGTGAAGAGTTGGTACACATAGAGCATGGAATACTGCTCAGCCATGAAACAGAATAATATCCTGCCATTTCCAGCATCTTCGATAGATCCGGAGTTCCCTGTACTCAGCATGGGACGTCCAACAGAGAAAGAGAAAATTCCAATGATAGCACGTATAGGTGGCATCTCAAAGTCGATACCAGGAAAGTAGAAAGCACAAACAGAGTCACAGATTTAGAACGCAAGTACAGGGTTTCGAGAGGGCAAAGGCATGCGGAGGTGGGTTGAATGAGGAGGGTGGGATTAACACATGCATTCTAAAATGTATTAAGCAGACGATCCACAACCACCTTCTACAAAGCACAGGGAGCGGTCGGCACCACCCTGGACTAAGCTACGTGGGAAGAGAATGCGAAAGAGAATGGATGTGTATATATATACATACACGGAGAACTGAATCAAGGTGCTGCACAGCGAAAGTCAACAGCATTGTAAATTCACTAGACATGGACAGAAATTAGAATCTCTATAAAAAGCAAAATGATCGAGATCCAGTATGTTCCTCTCAGGCCTCAGAGAGATGCACGGGTGTCACTTCCCTGGAGCATGAGCAGGCTTGGGCACCAAAGTTGGAGTGTGGTCACAGTGAGGCAGGTCGGCGCGGGAGTGGGTCGCACCAGCGAATTAACCCCTTTGGACCTGTGGTGCCTGGTCCCTTCTGGTTGGCAGCAGTCTCTGTAGATGTAGGTGTGCCCTCCTGCAGCTAAGCCAAGCCCACTGCAGCCAGAGGATGGTGGTCCGACATGCACAACAGTGTTCAAACATCACCTGGTGTCCAGGTCTCCTGCTGGTGGTGTTCCTGCCATTCACCTCCTTCCTTAGAGTCACCCCACTTGCCTCCGACAACACACTCTTCAGGAGGGGTTTGCAGGGGGTGTGATGAATTGAGAGTGGGAAGGGTAAGTGGGAGAAGGAGTGCGACACAAGCCCTTAGGTGTCTGTCCGGACACGTTCCTCTCTAATTCACATTCCAAGAACACGCGTGTGCGCAAGGTCTGCGTTCCTGGGGAATCCGACCAGCTGTGGGAAAATGCTGCCGCCTTGTGGCCGCCTCCTGTAACTACAACGTTCCAAAGGGAGCTCAGCGGCCCTTCCTGTTCAAAAGGCCAGCGGGGTTGTAATTGACACCCCCGCTGCAAAAATGTCCTGGGGATAGGCACTGGAAAAGAGCCCAAAACAGGATTGATTGGCAACAGGCGGTTTCAAGAGGTAAGTTGAATTCACCATGCGTGTTTTGTTTCCCTTTGTGTTGGTTTCTAAGAAAGGCCCAGGAAATATGCTCCACGCCCATGCGAATGGGAGAAATGGAAATTGAAACGCCTTCGCGGTTTCACCTGGCAGCTGTTAGGATTGCCAGTATCAATACGTCTGGAAGCAATACCTTCGGGAGAGGGCCTGGAGAAAAGGGAAGCCTCCTAAGCCACTGGTGGTATTGCGCCCTGGTAACAGGCACCACTGAAAACAATCAAGAGATTCCTGCCAAAAACAAAACAAAACCAGAGAGCCGGCCACATGATGTGGCAATCCACCTCCTGGCTGTCTTTGCACAGTAAAGTATCATTTGGGGAGACCAGGGCAGGCCAGCGACCCCTGCACACCTATTGACAAGAGCCAAGGCTTGAAAGTAAAAACAAAGTGTCATGGTGTGTGATCCTTTTAATGTCATGTTGGAGTCTGTTGTCTAGTATCTTGTTGAGGATTTTTGCATCTAAGTTCATCGGTGATATTGCTCTCCAGTTTTCTTTTCTTGTAGTATATTTGTCTGGTTTGGGGATCAGGGGGATGGCTTCGTACAATGAGTTTGGGAGTGTTCTTTCCTCTACAGTGTTTTGGAAGCGTTTGCAGAACCATGTGTACTTTAGAGAGACATGGGTGCCCCAGCTGTCACTAGCCACCTATTGACAACAGCCAAGTCTTGAATGTAAAAACACAATGTCCAACCCAGATGAATGGAAAGTGAAGAGATGGTACACATAGAGCATGGAATACTGCTCAGCCATGAAACAGAATAAAATCCTGCCATTTCCAGCATCTTCGATAGATCCGGAGTTCCCTGTACTCAGCATGGGACGTCCAACAGAGAAAGAGAAAATTCCAACGATAGCACGTATAGGTGGCATCTCAAAGTCGATACCAGGAAAGTAGAAAGCACAAACAGAGTCACAGATTTAGAACGCAAGTACAGGGTTTCGAGAGGGCAAAGGCATGCGGAGGTGGGTTGAATGAGGAGGGTGGGATTAACACATGCATTCTAATATGTATTAAGCAGACGATCCACAACCACCTTCTACAAAGCACAGGGAGCGGTCGGCACCACCCTGGACTAAGCTACGTGGGAAGAGAATGCGAAAGAGAATGGATGTGTATATATATACATACACGGAGAACTGAATCAAGGTGCTGCACAGCGAAAGTCAACAGCATTGTAAATTCACTAGACATGGACAGAAATTAGAATCTCTATAAAAAGCAAAATGATCGAGATCCAGTATGTTCCTCTCAGGCCTCAGAGAGATGCGTGGGTGTCACTTCCCTGGAGCATGAGCAGGCTTGGGCACCAAAGTTGGAGTGTGGTCACAGTGAGGCAGGTCGGCGCGGGAGTGGGTCGCACCAGCGAATTAACCCCTTTGGACCTGTGGTGCCTGGTCCCTTCTGGTTGGCAGCAGTCTCTGTAGATGTAGGTGTGCCCTCCTGCAGCTAAGCCAAGCCCACTGCAGCCAGAGGATGGTGGTCCGACATGCACAACAGTGTTCAAACATCACCTGGTGTCCAGGTCTCCTGCTGGTGGTGTTCCTGCCATTCACCTCCTTCCTTAGAGTCACCCCACTTGCCTCCGACAACACACTCTTCAGGAGGGGTTTGCAGGGGGTGTGATGAATCGAGAGTGGGAAGGGTAAGTGGGAGAAGGAGTGAGACACAAGCCCTTAGGTGTCTGTCCGGACACGTTCCTCTCTAATTCATATTCCAAGAACACGCGTGTGCGCAAGGTCTGCGTTCCTGGGGAATCCGACCAGCTGTGGGAAAATGCTGCCGCCTTGTGGCCGCCTCCTGTAACTACAACGTTCCAAAGGGAGCTCAGCGGCCCTTCCTGTTCAAAAGGCCAGCGGGGTTGTAATTGACACCCCCGCTGCAAAAATGTCCTGGGGATAGGCACTGGAAAAGAGCCCGAAACAGGATTGATTGGCAACAGGCGGTTTCAAGAGGTAAGTTGAATTCACCATGCGTGTTTTGTTTCCCTTTGTGTTGGTTTCTAAGAAAGGCCCAGGAAATATGCTCCACGCCCATGCGAATGGGAGAAATGGAAATTGAAACGCCTTCGCGGTTTCACCTGGCAGCCGTTAGGATTGCCAGTGTCAATACGTCTGGAAGCAATACCTTCGGGAGAGGGCCTGGAGAAAAGGGAAGCCTCCTAAGCCACTGGTGGTATTGCGCCCTGGTAACAGGCACCACTGAAAACAATCAAGAGATTCCTGCCAAAAACAAAACAAAACCAGAGAGCCGGCCACATGATGTGGCAATCCACCTCCTGGCTGTCTTTGCACAGTAAAGTATCATTTGGGGAGACCCGGGCAGGCCAGCGACCCCTGCACACCTATTGACAAGAGCCAAGGCTTGAAAGTAAAAACACAGTGTCATGGTGTGTGATCCTTTTAATGTCATGTTGGAGTCTGTTGTCTAGTATCTTGTTGAGGATTTTTGCATCTAAGTTCATCGGTGATATTGCTCTCCAGTTTTCTTTTCTTGTAGTATCTTTGTCTGGTTTGGGGATCAGGTGGATGGCTTCGTACAATGAGTTTGGGAGTGTTCTTTCCTCTGCAGTGTTTTGGAAGCGTTTGCAGAACCATGTGTACTTTAGAGAGACACGGGTGCCCCAGCTGTCACTAGCCACCTATTGACAACAGCCAAGTCTTGAAAGTAAAAACACAATGTCCATCCCCAGATGAATGGAAAGTGAAGAGTTGGTACACATAGAGCATGGAATACTGCTCAGCCATGAAACAGAATAATATCCTGCCATTTCCAGCATCTTCGATAGATCCGGAGTTCCCTGTACTCAGCATGGGACGTCCAACAGAGAAAGAGAAAATTCCAACGATAGCACGTATAGGTGGCATCTCAAAGTCGATACCAGGAAAGTAGAAAGCACAAACAGAGTCACAGATTTAGAATGCAAGTACAGGGTTTCGAGAGGGCAAAGGCATGCGGAGGTGGGTTGAATGAGGAGGGTGGGATTAACACATGCATTCTAATATGTATTAAGCAGACGATCCACAACCACCTTCTACAAAGCACAGGGAGCGGTCGGCACCACCCTGGACTAAGCTACGTGGGAAGAGAATGCGAAAGAGAATGGATGTGTATATATATACATACACGGAGAACTGAATCAAGGTGCTGCACAGCGAAAGTCAACAGCATTGTAAATTCACTAGACATGGACAGAAATTAGAATCTCTATAAAAAGCAAAATGATCGAGATCCAGTATGTTCCTCTCAGGCCTCAGAGAGATGCGCGGGTGTCACTTCCCTGGAGCATGAGCAGGCTTGGGCACCAAAGTTGGAGTGTGGTCACAGTGAGGCAGGTTGGCGCGGGAGTGGGTCGCACCAGCGAATTAACCCCTTTGGACCTGTGGTGCCTGGTCCCTTCTGGTTGGCAGCAGTCTCTGTAGATGTAGGTGTGCCCTCCTGCAGCTAAGCCAAGCCCACTGCAGCCAGAGGATGGTGGTCCGACATGCACAACAGTGTTCAAACATCACCTGGTGTCCAGGTCTCCTGCTGGTGGGGTTCCTGCCATTCACCTCCTTCCTTAGAGTCACCCCACTTGCCTCCGACAACACACTCTTCAGGAGGGGTTTGCAGGGGGTGTGATGAATCGAGAGTGGGAAGGGTAAGTGGGAGAAGGAGTGAGACACAAGCCCTTAGGTGTCTGTCCGGACACGTTCCTCTCTAATTCATATTCCAAGAACACGCGTGTGCGCAAGGTCTGCGTTCCTGGGGAATCCGACCAGCTGTGGGAAAATGCTGCCGCCTTGTGGCCGCCTCCTGTAACTACAACGTTCCAAAGGGAGCTCAGCGGCCCTTCCTGTTCAAAAGGCCAGCGGGGTTGTAATTGACACCCCCGCTGCAAAAATGTCCTGGGGATAGGCACTGGAAAAGAGCCCGAAACAGGATTGATTGGCAACAGGCGGTTTCAAGAGGTAAGTTGAATTCACCATGCGTGTTTTGTTTCCCTTTGTGTTGGTTTCTAAGAAAGGCCCAGGAAATATGCTCCACGCCCATGCGAATGGGAGAAATGGAAATTGAAACGCCTTCGCGGTTTCACCTGGCAGCTGTTAGGATTGCCAGTATCAAAACGTCTGGAAGCAATACCTTCGGGAGAGGGCCTGGAGAAAAGGGAAGCCTCCTAAGCCACTGGTGGTATTGCGCCCTGGTAACAGGCACCACTGAAAACAATCAAGAGATTCCTGCCAAAAACAAAACAAAACCAGAGAGCCGGCCACATGATGTGGCAATCCACCTCCTGGCTGTCTTTGCACAGTAAAGTATCATTTGGGGAGACCCGGGCAGGCCAGCGACCCCTGCACACCTATTGACAAGAGCCAAGGCTTGAAAGTAAAAACACAGTGTCATGGTGTGTGATCCTTTTAATGTCATGTTGGAGTCTGTTGGCTAGTATCTTGTTGAGGATTTTTGCATCTAAGTTCATCGGTGATATTGCTCTCCAGTTTTCTTTTCTTGTAGTATCTTTGTCTGGTTTGGGGATCAGGGGGATGGCTTCGTACAATGAGTTTGGGAGTGTTCTTTCCTCTGCAGTGTTTTGGAAGCGTTTGCAGAACCATGTGTACTTTAGAGAGACACGGGTGCCCCAGCTGTCACTAGCCACCTATTGACAACAGCCAAGTCTTGAAAGTAAAAACACAATGTCCAACCCAGATGAATGGAAAGTGAAGAGATGGTACACATAGAGCATGGAATACTGCTCAGCCATGAAACAGAATAAAATCCTGCCATTTCCAGCATCTTCGATAGATCCGGAGTTCCCTGTACTCAGCATGGGACGTCCAACAGAGAAAGAGAAAATTCCAACGATAGCACGTATAGGTGGCATCTCAAAGTCGATACCAGGAAAGTAGAAAGCACAAACAGAGTCACAGATTTAGAACGCAAGTACAGGGTTTCGAGAGGGCAAAGGCATGCGGAGGTGGGTTGAATGAGGAGGGTGGGATTAACACATGCATTCTAATATGTATTAAGCAGACGATCCACAACCACCTTCTGCAAAGCACAGGGAGCGGTCGGCACCACCCTGGACTAAGCTACGTGGGAAGAGAATGCGAAAGAGAATGGATGTGTATATATATACATACACGGAGAACTGAATCAAGGTGCTGCACAGCGAAAGTCAACAGCATTGTAAATTCACTAGACATGGACAGAAATTAGAATCTCTATAAAAAGCAAAATGATCGAGATCCAGTATGTTCCTCTCAGGCCTCAGAGAGATGCGCGGGTGTCACTTCTCTGGAGCGTGAGCAGGCTTGGGCACCAAAGTTGGAGTGTGGTCACAGTGAGGCAGGTCGGCGCGGGAGTGGGTCGCACCAGCGAATTAACCCCTTTGGACCTGTGGTGCCTGGTCCCTTCTGGTTGGCAGCAGTCTCTGTAGATGTAGGTGTGCCCTCCTGCAGCTAAGCCAAGCCCACTGCAGCCAGAGGATGGTGGTCCGACATGCACAACAGTGTTCAAACATCACCTGGTGTCCAGGTCTCCTGCTGGTGGGGTTCCCGCCATTCACCTCCTTCCTTAGAGTCACCCCACTTGCCTCCGACAACACACTCTTCAGGAGGGGTTTGCAGGGGGTGTGATGAATCGAGAGTGGGAAGGGTAAGTGGGAGAAGGAGTGAGACACAAGCCCTTAGGGGTCTGTCCGGACACGTTCCTCTCTAATTCATATTCCAAGAACACGCGTGTGCGCAAGGTCTGCGTTCCTGGGGAATCCGACCAGCTGTGGGAAAATGCTGCCGCCTTGTGGCCGCCTCCTGTAACTACAACGTTCCAAAGGGAGCTCAGCGGCCCTTCCTGTTCAAAAGGCCAGCGGGGTTGTAATTGACACCCCCGCTGCAAAAATGTCCTGGGGATAGGCACTGGAAAAGAGCCCGAAACAGGATTGATTGGCAACAGGCGGTTTCAAGAGGTAAGTTGAATTCACCATGCGTGTTTTGTTTCCCTTTGTGTTGGTTTCTAAGAAAGGCCCAGGAAATATGCTCCACGCCCATGCGAATGGGAGAAATGGAAATTGAAACGCCTTCGCGGTTTCACCTGGCAGCCGTTAGGATTGCCAGTGTCAATACGTCTGGAAGCAATACCTTCGGGAGAGGGCCTGGAGAAAAGGGAAGCCTCCTAAGCCACTGCTGGTATTGCGCCCTGGTAACAGGCACCACTGAAAACAATCAAGAGATTCCTGCCAAAAACAAAACAAAACCAGAGAGCCGGCCACATGATGTGGCAATCCACCTCCTGGCTGTCTTTGCACAGTAAAGTATCATTTGGGGAGACCCGGGCAGGCCAGCGACCCCTGCACACCTATTGACAAGAGCCAAGGCTTGAAAGTAAAAACACAGTGTCATGGTGTGTGATCCTTTTAATGTCATGTTGGAGTCTGTTGTCTAGTATCTTGTTGAGGATTTTTGCATCTAAGTTCATCGGTGATATTGCTCTCCAGTTTTCCTTTCTTGTAGTATCTTTGTCTGGTTTGGGGATCAGGGGGATGGCTTCGTACAATGAGTTTGGGAGTGTTCTTTCCTCTGCAGTGTTTTGGAAGCGTTTGCAGAACCATGTGTACTTTAGAGAGACACGGGTGCCCCAGCTGTCACTAGCCACCTATTGACAACAGCCAAGTCTTGAAAGTAAAAACACAATGTCCAACCCAGATGAATGGAAAGTGAAGAGATGGTACACATAGAGCATGGAATACTGCTCAGCCATGAAACAGAATAAAATCCTGCCATTTCCAGCATCTTCGATAGATCCGGAGTTCCCTGTACTCAGCATGGGACGTCCAACAGAGAAAGAGAAAATTCCAACGATAGCACGTATAGGTGGCATCTCAAAGTCGATACCAGGAAAGTAGAAAGCACAAACAGAGTCACAGATTTAGAACGCAAGTACAGGGTTTCGAGAGGGCAAAGGCATGCGGAGGTGGGTTGAATGAGGAGGGTGGGATTAACACATGCATTCTAATATGTATTAAGCAGACGATCCACAACCACCTTCTGCAAAGCACAGGGAGCGGTCGGCACCACCCTGGACTAAGCTACGTGGGAAGAGAATGCGAAAGAGAATGGATGTGTATATATATACATACACGGAGAACTGAATCAAGGTGCTGCACAGCGAAAGTCAACAGCATTGTAAATTCACTAGACATGGACAGAAATTAGAATCTCTATAAAAAGCAAAATGATCGAGATCCAGTATGTTCCTCTCAGGCCTCAGAGAGATGCGCGGGTGTCACTTCTCTGGAGCGTGAGCAGGCTTGGGCACCAAAGTTGGAGTGTGGTCACAGTGAGGCAGGTCGGCGCGGGAGTGGGTCGCACCAGCGAATTAACCCCTTTGGACCTGTGGTGCCTGGTCCCTTCTGGTTGGCAGCAGTCTCTGTAGATGTAGGTGTGCCCTCCTGCAGCTAAGCCAAGCCCACTGCAGCCAGAGGATGGTGGTCCGACATGCACAACAGTGTTCAAACATCACCTGGTGTCCAGGTCTCCTGCTGGTGGGGTTCCCGCCATTCACCTCCTTCCTTAGAGTCACCCCACTTGCCTCCGACAACACACTCTTCAGGAGGGGTTTGCAGGGGGTGTGATGAATCGAGAGTGGGAAGGGTAAGTGGGAGAAGGAGTGAGACACAAGCCCTTAGGGGTCTGTCCGGACACGTTCCTCTCTAATTCATATTCCAAGAACACGCGTGTGCGCAAGGTCTGCGTTCCTGGGGAATCCGACCAGCTGTGGGAAAATGCTGCCGCCTTGTGGCCGCCTCCTGTAACTACAACGTTCCAAAGGGAGCTCAGCGGCCCTTCCTGTTCAAAAGGCCAGCGGGGTTGTAATTGACACCCCCGCTGCAAAAATGTCCTGGGGATAGGCACTGGAAAAGAGCCCGAAACAGGATTGATTGGCAACAGGCGGTTTCAAGAGGTAAGTTGAATTCACCATGCGTGTTTTGTTTCCCTTTGTGTTGGTTTCTAAGAAAGGCCCAGGAAATATGCTCCACGCCCATGCGAATGGGAGAAATGGAAATTGAAACGCCTTCGCGGTTTCACCTGGCAGCCGTTAGGATTGCCAGTGTCAATACGTCTGGAAGCAATACCTTCGGGAGAGGGCCTGGAGAAAAGGGAAGCCTCCTAAGCCACTGCTGGTATTGCGCCCTGGTAACAGGCACCACTGAAAACAATCAAGAGATTCCTGCCAAAAACAAAACAAAACCAGAGAGCCGGCCACATGATGTGGCAATCCACCTCCTGGCTGTCTTTGCACAGTAAAGTATCATTTGGGGAGACCCGGGCAGGCCAGCGACCCCTGCACACCTATTGACAAGAGCCAAGGCTTGAAAGTAAAAACACAGTGTCATGGTGTGTGATCCTTTTAATGTCATGTTGGAGTCTGTTGGCTAGTATCTTGTTGAGGATTTTTGCATCTAAGTTCATCGGTGATATTGCTCTCCAGTTTTCCTTTCTTGTAGTATCTTTGTCTGGTTTGGGGATCAGGTGGATGGCTTCGTACAATGAGTTTGGGAGTGTTCTTTCCTCTGCAGTGTTTTGGAAGCGTTTGCAGAACCATGTGTACTTTAGAGAGACACGGGTGCCCCAGCTGTCACTAGCCACCTATTGACAACAGCCAAGTCTTGAAAGTAAAAACACAATGTCCAACCCAGATGAATGGAAAGTGAAGAGATGGTACACATAGAGCATGGAATACTGCTCAGCCATGAAACAGAATAAAATCCTGCCATTTCCAGCATCTTCGATAGATCCGGAGTTCCCTGTACTCAGCATGGGACGTCCAACAGAGAAAGAGAAAATTCCAACGATAGCACGTATAGGTGGCATCTCAAAGTCGATACCAGGAAAGTAGAAAGCACAAACAGAGTCACAGATTTAGAACGCAAGTACAGGGTTTTGAGAGGGCAAAGGCATGTGGAGGTGGGTTGAATGAGGAGGGTGGGATTAACACATGCATTCTAATATGTATTAAGCAGACGATCCACAACCACCTTCTACAAAGCACAGGGAGCGGTCGGCACCACCCTGGACTAAGCTACGTGGGAAGAGAATGCGAAAGAGAATGGATGTGTATATATATACATACACGGAGAACTGAATCAAGGTGCTGCACAGCGAAAGTCAACAGCATTGTAAATTCACTAGACATGGACAGAAATTAGAATCTCTATAAAAAGCAAAATGATCGAGATCCAGTATGTTCCTCTCAGGCCTCAGAGAGATGCGCGGGTGTCACTTCCCTGGAGCATGAGCAGGCTTGGGCACCAAAGTTGGAGTGTGGTCACAGTGAGGCAGGTCGGCGCAGGAGTGGGTCGCACCAGCGAATTAACCCCTTTGGACCTGTGGTGCCTGGTCCCTTCTGGTTGGCAGCAGTCTCTGTAGATGTAGGTGTGCCCTCCTGCAGCTAAGCCAAGCCCACTGCAGCCAGAGGATGGTGGTCCGACATGCACAACAGTGTTCAAACATCACCTGGTGTCCAGGTCTCCTGCTGGTGGGGTTCCTGCCATTCACCTCCTTCCTTAGAGTCACCCCACTTGCCTCCGACAACACACTCTTCAGGAGGGGTTTGCAGGGGGTGTGATGAATCGAGAGTGGGAAGGGTAAGTGGGAGAAGGAGTGAGACACAAGCCCTTAGGTGTCTGTCCGGACACGTTCCTCTCTAATTCATATTCCAAGAACACGCGTGTGCGCAAGGTCTGCATTCCTGGGGAATCCGACCAGCTGTGGGAAAATGCTGCCGCCTTGTGGCCGCCTCCTGTAACTACAACGTTCCAAAGGGAGCTCAGCGGCCCTTCCTGTTCAAAAGGCCAGCGGGGTTGTAATTGACACCCCCGCTGCAAAAATGTCCTGGGGATAGGCACTGGAAAAGAGCCCGAAACAGGATTGATTGGCAACAGGCGGTTTCAAGAGGTAAGTTGAATTCACCATGCGTGTTTTGTTTCCCTTTGTGTTGGTTTCTAAGAAAGGCCCAGGAAATATGCTCCACGCCCATGCGAATGGGAGAAATGGAAATTGAAACGCCTTCGCGGTTTCACCTGGCAGCCGTTAGGATTGCCAGTGTCAATACGTCTGGAAGCAATACCTTCGGGAGAGGGCCTGGAGAAAAGGGAAGCCTCCTAAGCCACTGGTGGTATTGCGCCCTGGTAACAGGCACCACTGAAAACAATCAAGAGATTCCTGCCAAAAACAAAACAAAACCAGAGAGCCGGCCACATGATGTGGCAATCCACCTCCTGGCTGTCTTTGCACAGTAAAGTATCATTTGGGGAGACCCGGGCAGGCCAGCGACCCCTGCACACCTATTGACAAGAGCCAAGGCTTGAAAGTAAAAACACAGTGTCATGGTGTGTGATCCTTTTAATGTCATGTTGGAGTCTGTTGGCTAGTATCTTGTTGAGGATTTTTGCATCTAAGTTCATCGGTGATATTGCTCTCCAGTTTTCTTTTCTTGTAGTATCTTTGTCTGGTTTGGGGATCAGGTGGATGGCTTCGTACAATGAGTTTGGGAGTGTTCTTTCCTCTGCAGTGTTTTGGAAGCGTTTGCAGAACCATGTGTACTTTAGAGAGACACGGGTGCCCCAGCTGTCACTAGCCACCTATTGACAACAGCCAAGTCTTGAAAGTAAAAACACAATGTCCATCCCCAGATGAATGGAAAGTGAAGAGTTGGTACACATAGAGCATGGAATACTGCTCAGCCATGAAACAGAATAATATCCTGCCATTTCCAGCATCTTCGATAGATCCGGAGATCCCTGTACTCAGCATGGGACGTCCAACAGAGAAAGAGAAAATTCCAATGATAGCACGTATAGGTGGCATCTCAAAGTCGATACCAGGAAAGTAGAAAGCACAAACAGAGTCACAGATTTAGAACGCAAGTACAGGGTTTCGAGAGGGCAAAGGCATGCGGAGGTGGGTTGAATGAGGAGGGTGGGATTAACACATGCATTCTAATATGTATTAAGCAGACGATCCACAACCACCTTCTACAAAGCACAGGGAGCGGTCGGCACCACCCTGGACTAAGCTACGTGGGAAGAGAATGCGAAAGAGAATGGATGTGTATATATATACATACACGGAGAACTGAATCAAGGTGCTGCACAGCGAAAGTCAACAGCATTGTAAATTCACTAGACATGGACAGAAATTAGAATCTCTATAAAAAGCAAAATGATCGAGATCCAGTATGTTCCTCTCAGGCCTCAGAGAGATGCGCGGGTGTCACTTCCCTGGAGCATGAGCAGGCTTGGGCACCAAAGTTGGAGTGTGGTCACAGTGAGGCAGGTCGGCGCGGGAGTGGGTCGCACCAGCGAATTAACCCCTTTGGACCTGTGGTGCCTGGTCCCTTCTGGTTGGCAGCAGTCTCTGTAGATGTAGGTGTGCCCTCCTGCAGCTAAGCCAAGCCCACTGCAGCCAGAGGATGGTGGTCCGACATGCACAACAGTGTTCAAACATCACCTGGTGTCCAGGTCTCCTGCTGGTGGTGTTCCTGCCATTCACCTCCTTCCTTAGAGTCACCCCACTTGCCTCCGACAACACACTCTTCAGGAGGGGTTTGCAGGGGGTGTGATGAATCGAGAGTGGGAAGGGTAAGTGGGAGAAGGAGTGAGACACAAGCCCTTAGGTGTCTGTCCGGACACGTTCCTCTCTAATTCATATTCCAAGAACACGCGTGTGCGCAAGGTCTGCGTTCCTGGGGAATCCGACCAGCTGTGGGAAAATGCTGCCGCCTTGTGGCCGCCTCCTGTAACTACAACGTTCCAAAGGGAGCTCAGCGGCCCTTCCTGTTCAAAAGGCCAGCGGGGTTGTAATTGACACCCCCGCTGCAAAAATGTCCTGGGGATAGGCACTGGAAAAGAGCCCGAAACAGGATTGATTGGCAACAGGCGGTTTCAAGAGGTAAGTTGAATTCACCATGCGTGTTTTGTTTCCCTTTGTGTTGGTTTCTAAGAAAGGCCCAGGAAATATGCTCCACGCCCATGCGAATGGGAGAAATGGAAATTGAAACGCCTTCGCGGTTTCACCTGGCAGCCCTTAGGATTGCCAGTGTCAATACGTCTGGAAGCAATACCTTCGGGAGAGGGCCTGGAGAAAAGGGAAGCCTCCTAAGCCACTGGTGGTATTGCGCCCTGGTAACAGGCACCACTGAAAACAATCAAGAGATTCCTGCCAAAAACAAAACAAAACCAGAGAGCCGGCCACATGATGTGGCAATCCACCTCCTGGCTGTCTTTGCACAGTAAAGTATCATTTGGGGAGACCCGGGCAGGCCAGCGACCCCTGCACACCTATTGACAAGAGCCAAGGCTTGAAAGTAAAAACACAGTGTCATGGTGTGTGATCCTTTTAATGTCATGTTGGAGTCTGTTGGCTAGTATCTTGTTGAGGATTTTTGCATCTAAGTTCATCGGTGATATTGCTCTCCAGTTTTCTTTTCTTGTAGTATCTTTGTCTGGTTTGGGGATCAGGTGGATGGCTTCGTACAATGAGTATGGGAGTGTTCTTTCCTCTGCAGTGTTTTGGAAGCGTTTGCAGAACCATGTGTACTTTAGAGAGACACGGGTGCCCCAGCTGTCACTAGCCACCTATTGACAACAGCCAAGTCTTGAAAGTAAAAACACAATGTCCATCCCCAGATGAATGGAAAGTGAAGAGTTGGTACACATAGAGCATGGAATACTGCTCAGCCATGAAACAGAATAATATCCTGCCATTTCCAGCATCTTCGATAGATCCGGAGTTCCCTGTACTCAGCATGGGACATCCAACAGAGAAAGAGAAAATTCCAACGATAGCACGTATAGGTGGCATCTCAAAGTCGATACCAGGAAAGTAGAAAGCACAAACAGAGTCACAGATTTAGAATGCAAGTACAGGGTTTCGAGAGGGCAAAGGCATGCGGAGGTGGGTTGAATGAGGAGGGTGGGATTAACACATGCATTCTAATATGTATTAAGCAGACGATCCACAACCACCTTCTACAAAGCACAGGGAGCGGTCGGCACCACCCTGGACTAAGCTACGTGGGAAGAGAATGCGAAAGAGAATGGATGTGTATATATATACATACACGGAGAACTGAATCAAGGTGCTGCACAGCGAAAGTCAACAGCATTGTAAATTCACTAGACATGGACAGAAATTAGAATCTCTATAAAAAGCAAAATGATCGAGATCCAGTATGTTCCTCTCAGGCCTCAGAGAGATGCGCGGGTGTCACTTCCCTGGAGCATGAGCAGGCTTGGGCACCAAAGTTGGAGTGTGGTCACAGTGAGGCAGGTTGGCGCGGGAGTGGGTCGCACCAGCGAATTAACCCCTTTGGACCTGTGGTGCCTGGTCCCTTCTGGTTGGCAGCAGTCTCTGTAGATGTAGGTGTGCCCTCCTGCAGCTAAGCCAAGCCCACTGCAGCCAGAGGATGGTGGTCCGACATGCACAACAGTGTTCAAACATCACCTGGTGTCCAGGTCTCCTGCTGGTGGGGTTCCTGCCATTCACCTCCTTCCTTAGAGTCACCCCACTTGCCTCCGACAACACACTCTTCAGGAGGGGTTTGCAGGGGGTGTGATGAATCGAGAGTGGGAAGGGTAAGTGGGAGAAGGAGTGAGACACAAGCCCTTAGGTGTCTGTCCGGACACGTTCCTCTCTAATTCATATTCCAAGAACACGCGTGTGCGCAAGGTCTGCGTTCCTGGGGAATCCGACCAGCTGTGGGAAAATGCTGCCGCCTTGTGGCCGCCTCCTGTAACTACAACGTTCCAAAGGGAGCTCAGCGGCCCTTCCTGTTCAAAAGGCCAGCGGGGTTGTAATTGACACCCCCGCTGCAAAAATGTCCTGGGGATAGTCACTGGAAAAGAGCCCGAAACAGGATTGATTGGCAACAGGCGGTTTCAAGAGGTAAGTTGAATTCACCATGCGTGTTTTGTTTCCCTTTGTGTTGGTTTCTAAGAAAGGCCCAGGAAATATGCCCCACGCCCATGCGAATGGGAGAAATGGAAATTGAAACGCCTTCGCGGTTTCACCTGGCAGCTGTTAGGATTGCCAGTATCAAAACGTCTGGAAGCAATACCTTCGGGAGAGGGCCTGGAGAAAAGGGAAGCCTCCTAAGCCACTGGTGGTATTGCGCCCTGGTAACAGGCACCACTGAAAACAATCAAGAGATTCCTGCCAAAAACAAAACAAAACCAGAGAGCCGGCCACATGATGTGGCAATCCACCTCCTGGCTGTCTTTGCACAGTAAAGTATCATTTGGGGAGACCCGGGCAGGCCAGCGACCCCTGCACACCTATTGACAAGAGCCAAGGCTTGAAAGTAAAAACACAGTGTCATGGTGTGTGATCCTTTTAATGTCATGTTGGAGTCTGTTGGCTAGTATCTTGTTGAGGATTTTTGCATCTAAGTTCATCGGTGATATTGCTCTCCAGTTTTCTTTTCTTGTAGTATCTTTGTCTGGTTTGGGGATCAGGGGGATGGCTTCGTACAATGAGTTTGGGAGTGTTCTTTCCTCTGCAGTGTTTTGGAAGCGTTTGCAGAACCATGTGTACTTTAGAGAGACACGGGTGCCCCAGCTGTCACTAGCCACCTATTGACAACAGCCAAGTCTTGAAAGTAAAAACACAATGTCCAACCCAGATGAATGGAAAGTGAAGAGATGGTACACATAGAGCATGGAATACTGCTCAGCCATGAAACAGAATAAAATCCTGCCATTTCCAGCATCTTCGATAGATCCGGAGTTCCCTGTACTCAGCATGGGACGTCCAACAGAGAAAGAGAAAATTCCAACGATAGCACGTATAGGTGGCATCTCAAAGTCGATACCAGGAAAGTAGAAAGCACAAACAGAGTCACAGATTTAGAACGCAAGTACAGGGTTTCGAGAGGGCAAAGGCATGCGGAGGTGGGTTGAATGAGGAGGGTGGGATTAACACATGCATTCTAATATGTATTAAGCAGACGATCCACAACCACCTTCTACAAAGCACAGGGAGCGGTCGGCACCACCCTGGACTAAGCTACGTGGGAAGAGAATGCGAAAGAGAATGGATGTGTATATATATACATACACGGAGAACTGAATCAAGGTGCTGCACAGCGAAAGTCAACAGCATTGTAAATTCACTAGACATGGACAGAAATTAGAATCTCTATAAAAAGCAAAATGATCGAGATCCAGTATGTTCCTCTCAGGCCTCAGAGAGATGCGCGGGTGTCACTTCTCTGGAGCGTGAGCAGGCTTGGGCACCAAAGTTGGAGTGTGGTCACAGTGAGGCAGGTCGGCGCGGGAGTGGGTCGCACCAGCGAATTAACCCCTTTGGACCTGTGGTGCCTGGTCCCTTCTGGTTGGCAGCAGTCTCTGTAGATGTAGGTGTGCCCTCCTGCAGCTAAGCCAAGCCCACTGCAGCCAGAGGATGGTGGTCCGACATGCACAACAGTGTTCAAACATCACCTGGTGTCCAGGTCTCCTGCTGGTGGGGTTCCCGCCATTCACCTCCTTCCTTAGAGTCACCCCACTTGCCTCCGACAACACACTCTTCAGGAGGGGTTTGCAGGGGGTGTGATGAATCGAGAGTGGGAAGGGTAAGTGGGAGAAGGAGTGAGACACAAGCCCTTAGGGGTCTGTCCGGACACGTTCCTCTCTAATTCATATTCCAAGAACACGCGTGTGCGCAAGGTCTGCGTTCCTGGGGAATCCGACCAGCTGTGGGAAAATGCTGCCGCCTTGTGGCCGCCTCCTGTAACTACAACGTTCCAAAGGGAGCTCAGCGGCCCTTCCTGTTCAAAAGGCCAGCGGGGTTGTAATTGACACCCCCGCTGCAAAAATGTCCTGGGGATAGGCACTGGAAAAGAGCCCGAAACAGGATTGATTGGCAACAGGCGGTTTCAAGAGGTAAGTTGAATTCACCATGCGTGTTTTGTTTCCCTTTGTGTTGGTTTCTAAGAAAGGCCCAGGAAATATGCTCCACGCCCATGCGAATGGGAGAAATGGAAATTGAAACGCCTTCGCGGTTTCACCTGGCAGCCGTTAGGATTGCCAGTGTCAATACGTCTGGAAGCAATACCTTCGGGAGAGGGCCTGGAGAAAAGGGAAGCCTCCTAAGCCACTGGTGGTATTGCGCCCTGGTAACAGGCACCACTGAAAACAATCAAGAGATTCCTGCCAAAAACAAAACAAAACCAGAGAGCCGGCCACATGATGTGGCAATCCACCTCCTGGCTGTCTTTGCACAGTAAAGTATCATTTGGGGAGACCCGGGCAGGCCAGCGACCCCTGCACACCTATTGACAAGAGCCAAGGCTTGAAAGTAAAAACACAGTGTCATGGTGTGTGATCCTTTTAATGTCATGTTGGAGTCTGTTGGCTAGTATCTTGTTGAGGATTTTTGCATCTAAGTTCATCGGTGATATTGCTCTCCAGTTTTCCTTTCTTGTAGTATCTTTGTCTGGTTTGGGGATCAGGTGGATGGCTTCGTACAATGAGTTTGGGAGTGTTCTTTCCTCTGCAGTGTTTTGGAAGCGTTTGCAGAACCATGTGTACTTTAGAGAGACACGGGTGCCCCAGCTGTCACTAGCCACCTATTGACAACAGCCAAGTCTTGAAAGTAAAAACACAATGTCCATCCCCAGATGAATGGAAAGTGAAGAGTTGGTACACATAGAGCATGGAATACTGCTCAGCCATGAAACAGAATAATATCCTGCCATTTCCAGCATCTTCGATAGATCCGGAGTTCCCTGTACTCAGCATGGGACGTCCAACAGAGAAAGAGAAAATTCCAACAATAGCACGTATAGGTGGCATCTCAAAGTCGATACCAGGAAAGTAGAAAGCACAAACAGAGTCACAGATTTAGAACGCAAGTACAGGGTTTCGAGAGGGCAAAGGCATGCGGAGGTGGGTTGAATGAGGAGGGTGGGATTAACACATGCATTCTAATATGTATTAAGCAGACGATCCACAACCACCTTCTACAAAGCACAGGGAGGGGTCGGCACCACCCTGGACTAAGCTACGTGGGAAGAGAATGCGAAAGAGAATGGATGTGTATATATATACATACACGGAGAACTGAATCAAGGTGCTGCACAGCGAAAGTCAACAGCATTGTAAATTCACTAGACATGGACAGAAATTAGAATCTCTATAAAAAGCAAAATGATCGAGATCCAGTATGTTCCTCTCAGGCCTCAGAGAGATGCGCGGGTGTCACTTCCCTGGAGCGTGAGCAGGCTTGGGCACCAAAGTTGGAGTGTGGTCACAGTGAGGCAGGTCGGCGCGGGAGTGGGTCGCACCAGCGAATTAACCCCTTTGGACCTGTGGTGCCTGGTCCCTTCTGGTTGGCAGCAGTCTCTGTAGATGTAGGTGTGCCCTCCTGCAGCTAAGCCAAGCCCACTGCAGCCAGAGGATGGTGGTCCGACATGCACAACAGTGTTCAAACATCACCTGGTGTCCAGGTCTCCTGCTGGTGGAGTTCCCGCCATTCACCTCCTTCCTTAGAGTCACCCCACTTGCCTCCGACAACACACTCTTCAGGAGGGGTTTGCAGGGGGTGTGATGAATCGAGAGTGGGAAGGGTAAGTGGGAGAAGGAGTGAGACACAAGCCCTTAGGTGTCTGTCCGGACACGTTCCTCTCTAATTCATATTCCAAGAACACGCGTGTGCGCAAGGTCTGCGTTCCTGGGGAATCCGACCAGCTGTGGGAAAATGCTGCCGCCTTGTGGCCGCCTCCTGTAACTACAACGTTCCAAAGGGAGCTCAGCGGCCCTTCCTGTTCAAAAGGCCAGCGGGGTTGTAATTGACACCCCCGCTGCAAAAATGTCCTGGGGATAGGCACTGGAAAAGAGCCCAAAACAGGATTGATTGGCAACAGGCGGTTTCAAGAGGTAAGTTGAATTCACCATGCGTGTTTTGTTTCCCTTTGTGTTGTTTTCTAAGAAAGGCCCAGGAAATATGCTCCTCGCCCATGCGAATGGGAGAAATGGAAATTGAAACGCCTTCGCGGTTTCACCTGGCAGCTGTTAGGATTGCCAGTATCAATACGTCTGGAAGCAATACCTTCGGGAGAGGGCCTGGAGAAAAGGGAAGCCTCCTAAGCCACTGGTGGTATTGCGCCCTGGTAACAGGCACCACTGTAAACAATCAAGAGATTCCTGCCAAAAACAAAACCAAACCAGAGAGCTGGCCACATGATGTGGCAATCCACCTCCTGGCTGTCTTTGCACAGTAAAGTATCATTTGGGGAGACCCGGGCAGGCCAGCGACCCCTGCACACCTATTGACAAGAGCCAAGGCTTGAAAGTAAAAACACAGTGTTATGGTGTGTGATCCTTTTAATGTCATGTTGGAGTCTGTTGGCTAGTATCTTGTTGAGGATTTTTGCATCTAAGTTCATCGGTGATATTGCTCTCCAGTTTTCTTTTCTTGTAGTATCTTTGTCTGGTTTGGGGATCAGGGGGATGGCTTCGTACAATGAGTTTGGGAGTGTTCTTTCCTCTGCAGTGTTTTGGAAGCGTTTGCAGAACCATGTGTACTTTAGAGAGACACGGGTGCCCCAGCTGTCACTAGCCACCTATTGACAACAGCCAAGTCTTGAAAGGAAAAACACAATGTCCATCCCCAGATGAATGGAAAGTGAAGAGTTGGTACACATAGAGCATGGAATACTGCTCAGCCATGAAACAGAATAATATCCTGCCATTTCCAGCATCTTCGATAGATCCGGAGTTCCCTGTACTCAGCATGGGACGTCCAACAGAGAAAGAGAAAATTCCAATGATAGCACGTATAGGTGGCATCTCAAAGTCGATACCAGGAAAGTAGAAAGCACAAACAGAGTCACAGATTTAGAACGCAAGTACAGGGTTTCGAGAGGGCAAAGGCATGCGGAGGTGGGTTGAATGAGGAGGGTGGGATTAACACATGCATTCTAATATGTATTAAGCAGACGATCCACAACCACCTTCTACAAAGCACAGGGAGGGGTCGGCACCACCCTGGACTAAGCTACGTGGGAAGAGAATGCGAAAGAGAATGGATGTGTATATATATACATACACGGAGAACTGAATCAAGGTGCTGCACAGCGAAAGTCAACAGCATTGTAAATTCACTAGACATGGACAGAAATTAGAATCTCTATAAAAAGCAAAATGATCGAGATCCAGTATGTTCCTCTCAGGCCTCAGAGAGATGCGCGGGTGTCACTTCCCTGGAGCGTGAGCAGGCTTGGGCACCAAAGTTGGAGTGTGGTCACAGTGAGGCAGGTCGGCGCGGGAGTGGGTCGCACCAGCGAATTAACCCCTTTGGACCTGTGGTGCCTGGTCCCTTCTGGTTGGCAGCAGTCTCTGTAGATGTAGGTGTGCCCTCCTGCAGCTAAGCCAAGCCCACTGCAGCCAGAGGATGGTGGTCCGACATGCACAACAGTGTTCAAACATCACCTGGTTTCCAGGTCTCCAGCTGGTGGGGTTCCCGCCATTCACCTCCTTCCTTAGAGTCACCCCACTTGCCTCCGACAACACACTCTTCAGGAGGGGTTTGCAGGGGGTGTGATGAATCGAGAGTGGGAAGGGTAAGTGGGAGAAGGAGTGAGACACAAGCCCTTAGGTGTCTGTCCGGACACGTTCCTCTCTAATTCATATTCCAAGAACACGCGTGTGCGCAAAGTCTGCGTTCCTGGGGAATCCGACCAGCTGTGGGAAAATGCTGCCGCCTTGTGGCCGCCTCCTGTAACTACAACGTTCCAAAGGGAGCTCAGCGGCCCTTCCTGTTCAAAAGGCCAGCGGGGTTGTAATTGACACCCCCGCTGCAAAAATGTCCTGGGGATAGCCACTGGAAAAGAGCCCGAAACAGGATTGATTGGCAACAGGCGGTTTCAAGAGGTAAGTTTAATTCACCATGCGTGTTTTGTTTCCCTTTGTGTTGGTTTCTAAGAAAGGCCCAGTAAATATGCTCCATGCCCATGCGAATGGGAGAAATGGAAATTGAAACGCCTTCGCGGTTTCACCTGGCAGCCGTTAGGATTGCCAGTGTCAATACGTCTGGAAGCAATACCTTCGGGAGAGGGCCTGGAGAAAAGGGAAGCCTCCTAAGCCACTGGTGGTATTGCGCCCTGGTAACAGGCACCACTGAAAACAATCAAGAGATTCCTGCCAAAAACAAAACAAAACCAGAGAGCCGGCCACATGATGTGGCAATCCACCTCCTGGCTGTCTTTGCACAGTAAAGTATCATTTGGGGAGACCCGGGCAGGCCAGCGACCCCTGCACACCTATTGACAAGAGCCAAGGCTTGAAAGTAAAAACACAGTGTCATGGTGTGTGATCCTTTTAATGTCATGTTGGAGTCTGTTGTCTAGTATCTTGTTGAGGATTTTTGCATCTAAGTTCATCAGTGATATTGCTCTCCAGTTTTCTTTTCTTGTAGTATCTTTGTCTGGTTTGGGGATCAGGTGGATGGCTTCGTACAATGAGTTTGGGAGTGTTCTTTCCTCTGCAGTGTTTTGGAAGCGTTTGCAGAACCATGTGTACTTTAGAGAGACACGGGTGCCCCAGCTGTCACTAGCCACCTATTGACAACAGCCAAGTCTTGAAAGTAAAAACACAATGTCCATCCCCAGATGAATGGAAAGTGAAGAGTTGGTACACATAGAGCATGGAATACTGCTCAGCCATGAAACAGAATAAAATCCTGCCATTTCCAGCATCTTCGATAGATCCGGAGTTCCCTGTACTCAGCATGGGACGTCCAACAGAGAAAGAGAAAATTCCAACGATAGCACGTATAGGTGGCATCTCAAAGTCGATACCAGGAAAGTAGAAAGCACAAACAGAGTCACAGATTTAGAACGCAAGTACAGGGTTTCGAGAGGGCAAAGGCATGCGGAGGTGGGTTGAATGAGGAGGGTGGGATTAACACATGCATTCTAAAATGTATTAAGCAGACGATCCACAACCACCTTCTACAAAGCACAGGGAGCGGTCGGCAACACCCTGGACTAAGCTACGTGGGAAGAGAATGCGAAAGAGAATGGATGTGTATATATATACATACACGGAGAACTGAATCAAGGTGCTGCACAGCGAAAGTCAACAGCATTGTAAATTCACTAGACATGGACAGAAATTAGAATCTCTATAGAAAGCAAAATGATCGAGATCCAGTATGTTCCTCTCAGGCCTCAGAGAGATGTGCGGGTGTCACTTCCCTGGAGCATGAGCAGGCTTGGGCACCAAAGTTGGAGTGTGGTCACAGTGAGGCAGGTCGGCGCGGGAGTGGGTCGCACCAGCGAATTAACCCCTTTGGACCTGTGGTGCCTGGTCCCTTCTGGTTGGCAGCAGTCTCTGTAGATGTAGGTGTGCCCTCCTGCAGCTAAGCCAAGCCCACTGCAGCCAGAGGATGGTGGTCCGACATGCACAACAGTGTTCAAACATCACCTGGTGTCCAGGTCTCCTGCTGGTGGGGTTCCCGCCATTCACCTCCTTCCTTAGAGTCACCCCACTTGCCTCCGACAACACACTCTTCAGGAGGGGTTTGCAGGGGGTGTGATGAATCGAGAGTGGGAAGGGTAAGTGGGAGAAGGAGTGAGACACAAGCCCTTAGGTGTCTGTCCGGACACGTTCCTCTCTAATTCATATTCCAAGAACACGCGTGTGCGCAAGGTCTGCGTTCCTGGGGAATCCGACCAGCTGTGGGAAAATGCTGCCGCCTTGTGGCCGCCTCCTGTAACTACAACGTTCCAAAGGGAGCTCAGCGGCCCTTCCTGTTCAAAAGGCCAGCGGGGTTGTAATTGACACCCCCGCTGCAAAAATGTCCTGGGGATAGGCACTGGAAAAGAGCCTGAAACAGGATTGATTGGCAACAGGCGGTTTCAAGAGGTAAGTTGAATTCACCATGCGTGTTTTGTTTCCCTTTGTGTTGGTTTCTAAGAAAGGCCCAGGAAATATGCTCCACGCCCATGCGAATGGGAGAAATGGAAATTGAAACGCCTTCGCGGTTTCACCTGGCAGCCGTTAGGATTGCCAGTGTCAATACGTCTGGAAGCAATACCTTCGGGAGAGGGCCTGGAGAAAAGGGAAGCCTCCTAAGCCACTGGTGGTATTGCGCCCTGGTAACAGGCACCACTGAAAACAATCAAGAGATTCCTGCCAAAGAAAAACAAAACCAGAGAGCCGGCCACATGATGTGGCAATCCACCTCCTGGCTGTCTTTGCACAGTAAAGTATCATTTGGGGAGACCCGGGCAGGCCAGCGACCCCTGCACACCTATTGACAAGAGCCAAGGCTTGAAAGTAAAAACACAGTGTCATGGTGTGTGATCCTTTTAATGTCATGTTGGAGTCTGTTGGCTAGTATCTTGTTGAGGATTTTTGCATCTAAGTTCATCGGTGATATTGCTCTCCAGTTTTCTTTTCTTGTAGTATCTTTGTCTGGTTTGGGGATCAGGTGGATGGCTTCGTACAATGAGTTTGGGAGTGTTCTTTCCTCTGCAGTGTTTTGGAAGCGTTTGCAGAACCATGTGTACTTTAGAGAGACACGGGTGCCCCAGCTGTCACTAGCCACCTATTGACAACAGCCAAGTCTTGAAAGGAAAAACACAATGTCCATCCCCAGATGAATGGAAAGTGAAGAGTTGGTACACATAGAGCATGGAATACTGCTCAGCCATGAAACAGAATAATATCCTGCCATTTCCAGCATCTTCGATAGATCCGGAGTTCCCTGTACTCAGCATGGGACGTCCAACAGAGAAAGAGAAAATTCCAACGATAGCACGTATAGGTGGCATCTCAAAGTCGATACCAGGAAAGTAGAAAGCACAAACAGAGTCACAGATTTAGAACGCAAGTACAGGGTTTCGAGAGGGCAAAGGCATGCGGAGGTGGGTTGAATGAGGAGGGTGGGATTAACACATGCATTCTAATATGTATTAAGCAGACGATCCACAACCACCTTCTACAAAGCACAGGGAGCGGTCGGCACCACCCTGGACTAAGCTACGTGGGAAGAGAATGCGAAAGAGAATGGATGTGTATATATATACATACACGGAGAACTGAATCAAGGTGCTGCACAGCGAAAGTCAACAGCATTGTAAATTCACTAGACATGGACAGAAATTAGAATCTCTATAAAAAGCAAAATGATCGAGATCCAGTATGTTCCTCTCAGGCCTGAGAGAGATGCGCGGGTGTCACTTCCCTGGAGCGTGAGCAGGCTTGGGCACCAAAGTTGGAGTGTGGTCACAGTGAGGCAGGTCGGCGCGGGAGTGGGTCGCACCAGCGAATTATCCCCTTTGGACCTGTGGTGCCTGGTCCCTTCTGGTTGGCAGCAGTCTCTGTAGATGTAGGTGTGCCCTCCTGCAGCTAAGCCAAGCCCACTGCAGCCAGAGGATGGTGGTCCGACATGCACAACAGTGTTCAAACATCACCTGGTGTCCAGGTCTCCTGCTGGTGGGGTTCCCGCCATTCACCTCCTTCCTTAGAGTCACCCCACTTGCCTCCGACAACACACTCTTCAGGAGGGGTTTGCAGGGGGTGTGATGAATCGAGAGTGGGAAGGGTAAGTGGGAGAAGGAGTGAGACACAAGCCCTTAGGTGTCTGTCCGGACACGTTCCTCTCTAATTCATATTCCAAGAACACGCGTGTGCGCAAGGTCTGCGTTCCTGGGGAATCCGACCAGCTGTGGGAAAATGCTGCCGCCTTGTGGCCGCCTCCTGTAACTACAACGTTCCAAAGGGAGCTCAGCGGCCCTTCCTGTTCAAAAGGCCAGCGGGGTTGTAATTGACACCCCCGCTGCAAAAATGTCCTGGGGATAGGCACTGGAAAAGAGCCCGAAACAGGATTGATTGGCAACAGGCGGTTTCAAGAGGTAAGTTGAATTCACCATGCGTGTTTTGTTTCCCTTTGTGTTGGTTTCTAAGAAAGGCCCAGGAAATATGCTCCACGCCCATGCGAATGGGAGAAATGGAAATTGAAACGCCTTCGCGGTTTCACCTGGCAGCCGTTAGGATTGCCAGTGTCAATACGTCTGGAAGCAATACCTTCGGGAGAGGGCCTGGAGAAAAGGGAAGCCTCCTAAGCCACTGGTGGTATTGCGCCCTGGTAACAGGCACCACTGAAAACAATCAAGAGATTCCTGCCAAAAACAAAACAAAACCAGAGAGCCGGCCACATGATGTGGCAATCCACCTCCTGGCTGTCTTTGCACAGTAAAGTATCATTTGGGGAGACCCGGGCAGGCCAGCGACCCCTGCACACCTATTGACAAGAGCCAAGGCTTGAAAGTAAAAACACAGTGTCATGGTGTGTGATCCTTTTAATGTCATGTTGGAGTCTGTTGGCTAGTATCTTGTTGAGGATTTTTGCATCTAAGTTCATCGGTGATATTGCTCTCCAGTTTTCTTTTCTTGTAGTATCTTTGTCTGGTTTGGGGATCAGGTGGATGGCTTCGTACAATGAGTTTGGGAGTGTTCTTTCCTCTGCAGTGTTTTGGAAGCGTTTGCAGAACCATGTGTACTTTAGAGAGACACGGGTGCCCCAGCTGTCACTAGCCACCTATTGACAACAGCCAAGTCTTGAAAGGAAAAACACAATGTCCATCCCCAGATGAATGGAAAGTGAAGAGTTGGTACACATAGAGCATGGAATACTGCTCAGCCATGAAACAGAATAATATCCTGCCATTTCCAGCATCTTCGATAGATCCGGAGTTCCCTGTACTCAGCATGGGACGTCCAACAGAGAAAGAGAAAATTCCAATGATAGCACGTATAGGTGGCATCTCAAAGTCGATACCAGGAAAGTAGAAAGCACAAACAGAGTCACAGATTTAGAATGCAAGTACAGGGTTTCGAGAGGGCAAAGGCATGCGGAGGTGGGTTGAATGAGGAGGGTGGGATTAACACATGCATTCTAAAATGTATTAAGCAGACGATCCACAACCACCTTCTACAAAGCACAGGGAGCGGTCGGCACCACCCTGGACTAAGCTACGTGGGAAGAGAATGCGAAAGAGAATGGATGTGTATATATATACATACACGGAGAACTGAATCAAGGTGCTGCACAGCGAAAGTCAACAGCATTGTAAATTCACTAGACATGGACAGAAATTAGAATCTCTATAAAAAGCAAAATGATCGAGATCCAGTATGTTCCTCTCAGGCCTCAGAGAGATGCACGGGTGTCACTTCCCTGGAGCATGAGCAGGCTTGGGCACCAAAGTTGGAGTGTGGTCACAGTGAGGCAGGTCGGCGCGGGAGTGGGTCGCACCAGCGAATTAACCCCTTTGGACCTGTGGTGCCTGGTCCCTTCTGGTTGGCAGCAGTCTCTGTAGATGTAGGTGTGCCCTCCTGCAGCTAAGCCAAGCCCACTGCAGCCAGAGGATGGTGGTCCGACATGCACAACAGTGTTCAAACATCACCTGGTGTCCAGGTCTCCTGCTGGTGGTGTTCCTGCCATTCACCTCCTTCCTTAGAGTCACCCCACTTGCCTCCGACAACACACTCTTCAGGAGGGGTTTGCAGGGGGTGTGATGAATCGAGAGTGGGAAGGGTAAGTGGGAGAAGGAGTGAGACACAAGCCCTTAGGTGTCTGTCCGGACACGTTCCTCTCTAATTCATATTCCAAGAACACGCGTGTGCGCAAGGTCTGCGTTCCTGGGGAATCCGACCAGCTGTGGGAAAATGCTGCCGCCTTGTGGCCGCCTCCTGTAACTACAACGTTCCAAAGGGAGCTCAGCGGCCCTTCCTGTTCAAAAGGCCAGCGGGGTTGTAATTGACACCCCCGCTGCAAAAATGTCCTGGGGATAGGCACTGGAAAAGAGCCCAAAACAGAATTGATTGGCAACAGGCGGTTTCA
Source organism: Hippopotamus amphibius kiboko (assembly GCF_030028045.1). Taxonomy (NCBI): domain Eukaryota; kingdom Metazoa; phylum Chordata; class Mammalia; order Artiodactyla; family Hippopotamidae; genus Hippopotamus; species Hippopotamus amphibius. The sequence goes on from NW_026648299.1 coordinate 151,818, forward strand.
AGAGGTAAGTTGAATTCACCATGCGTGTTTTGTTTCCCTTTGTGTTGGTTTCTAAGAAAGGCCCAGGAAATATGCTCCATGCCCATGCGAATGGGAGAAATGGAAATTGAAACGCCTTCGCGGTTTCACCTGGCAGCCGTTAGGATTGCCAGTGTCAATACGTCTGGAAGCAATACCTTCGGGAGAGGGCCTGGAGAAAAGGGAAGCCTCCTAAGCCACTGGTGGTATTGCGCCCTGGTAACAGGCACCACTGAAAACAATCAAGAGATTCCTGCCAAAAACAAAACAAAACCAGAGAGCCGGCCACATGATGTGGCAATCCACCTCCTGGCTGTCTTTGCACAGTAAAGTATCATTTGGGGAGACCCGGGCAGGCCAGCGACCCCTGCACACCTATTGACAAGAGCCAAGGCTTGAAAGTAAAAACACAGTGTCATGGTGTGTGATCCTTTTAATGTCATGTTGGAGTCTGTTGTCTAGTATCTTGTTGAGGATTTTTGCATCTAAGTTCATCAGTGATATTGCTCTCCAGTTTTCTTTTCTTGTAGTATCTTTGTCTGGTTTGGGGATCAGGTGGATGGCTTCGTACAATGAGTTTGGGAGTGTTCTTTCCTCTGCAGTGTTTTGGAAGCGTTTGAAGAACCATGTGTACTTTAGAGAGACACGGGTGCCCCAGCTGTCACTAGCCACCTATTGACAACAGCCAAGTCTTGAAAGTAAAAACACAATGTCCATCCCCAGATGAATGGAAAGTGAAGAGTTGGTACACATAGAGCATGGAATACTGCTCAGCCATGAAACAGAATAAAATCCTGCCATTTCCAGCATCTTCGATAGATCCGGAGTTCCCTGTACTCAGCATGGGACGTCCAACAGAGAAAGAGAAAATTCCAACGATAGCACGTATAGGTGGCATCTCAAAGTCGATACCAGGAAAGTAGAAAGCACAAACAGAGTCACAGATTTAGAACGCAAGTACAGGGTTTCGAGAGGGCAAAGGCATGCGGAGGTGGGTTGAATGAGGAGGGTGGGATTAACACATGCATTCTAAAATGTATTAAGCAGACGATCCACAACCACCTTCTACAAAGCACAGGGAGCGGTCGGCAACACCCTGGACTAAGCTACGTGGGAAGAGAATGCGAAAGAGAATGGATGTGTATATATATACATACACGGAGAACTGAATCAAGGTGCTGCACAGCGAAAGTCAACAGCATTGTAAATTCACTAGACATGGACAGAAATTAGAATCTCTATAGAAAGCAAAATGATCGAGATCCAGTATGTTCCTCTCAGGCCTCAGAGAGATGTGCGGGTGTCACTTCCCTGGAGCATGAGCAGGCTTGGGCACCAAAGTTGGAGTGTGGTCACAGTGAGGCAGGTCGGCGCGGGAGTGGGTCGCACCAGCGAATTAACCCCTTTGGACCTGTGGTGCCTGGTCCCTTCTGGTTGGCAGCAGTCTCTGTAGATGTAGGTGTGCCCTCCTGCAGCTAAGCCAAGCCCACTGCAGCCAGAGGATGGTGGTCCGACATGCACAACAGTGTTCAAACATCACCTGGTGTCCAGGTCTCCTGCTGGTGGGGTTCCCGCCATTCACCTCCTTCCTTAGAGTCACCCCACTTGCCTCCGACAACACACTCTTCAGGAGGGGTTTGCAGGGGGTGTGATGAATCGAGAGTGGGAAGGGTAAGTGGGAGAAGGAGTGAGACACAAGCCCTTAGGTGTCTGTCCGGACACGTTCCTCTCTAATTCATATTCCAAGAACACGCGTGTGCGCAAGGTCTGCGTTCCTGGGGAATCCGACCAGCTGTGGGAAAATGCTGCCGCCTTGTGGCCGCCTCCTGTAACTACAACGTTCCAAAGGGAGCTCAGCGGCCCTTCCTGTTCAAAAGGCCAGCGGGGTTGTAATTGACACCCCCGCTGCAAAAATGTCCTGGGGATAGGCACTGGAAAAGAGCCTGAAACAGGATTGATTGGCAACAGGCGGTTTCAAGAGGTAAGTTGAATTCACCATGCGTGTTTTGTTTCCCTTTGTGTTGGTTTCTAAGAAAGGCCCAGGAAATATGCTCCACGCCCATGCGAATGGGAGAAATGGAAATTGAAACGCCTTCGCGGTTTCACCTGGCAGCCGTTAGGATTGCCAGTGTCAATACGTCTGGAAGCAATACCTTCGGGAGAGGGCCTGGAGAAAAGGGAAGCCTCCTAAGCCACTGGTGGTATTGCGCCCTGGTAACAGGCACCACTGAAAACAATCAAGAGATTCCTGCCAAAGAAAAACAAAACCAGAGAGCCGGCCACATGATGTGGCAATCCACCTCCTGGCTGTCTTTGCACAGTAAAGTATCATTTGGGGAGACCCGGGCAGGCCAGCGACCCCTGCACACCTATTGACAAGAGCCAAGGCTTGAAAGTAAAAACACAGTGTCATGGTGTGTGATCCTTTTAATGTCATGTTGGAGTCTGTTGGCTAGTATCTTGTTGAGGATTTTTGCATCTAAGTTCATCGGTGATATTGCTCTCCAGTTTTCTTTTCTTGTAGTATCTTTGTCTGGTTTGGGGATCAGGTGGATGGCTTCGTACAATGAGTTTGGGAGTGTTCTTTCCTCTGCAGTGTTTTGGAAGCGTTTGCAGAACCATGTGTACTTTAGAGAGACACGGGTGCCCCAGCTGTCACTAGCCACCTATTGACAACAGCCAAGTCTTGAAAGGAAAAACACAATGTCCATCCCCAGATGAATGGAAAGTGAAGAGTTGGTACACATAGAGCATGGAATACTGCTCAGCCATGAAACAGAATAATATCCTGCCATTTCCAGCATCTTCGATAGATCCGGAGTTCCCTGTACTCAGCATGGGACGTCCAACAGAGAAAGAGAAAATTCCAACGATAGCACGTATAGGTGGCATCTCAAAGTCGATACCAGGAAAGTAGAAAGCACAAACAGAGTCACAGATTTAGAACGCAAGTACAGGGTTTTGAGAGGGCAAAGGCATGCGGAGGTGGGTTGAATGAGGAGGGTGGGATTAACACATGCATTCTAATATGTATTAAGCAGACGATCCACAACCACCTTCTACAAAGCACAGGGAGCGGTCGGCACCACCCTGGACTAAGCTACGTGGGAAGAGAATGCGAAAGAGAATGGATGTGTATATATATACATACACGGAGAACTGAATCAAGGTGCTGCACAGCGAAAGTCAACAGCATTGTAAATTCACTAGACATGGACAGAAATTAGAATCTCTATAAAAAGCAAAATGATCGAGATCCAGTATGTTCCTCTCAGGCCTGAGAGAGATGCGCGGGTGTCACTTCCCTGGAGCGTGAGCAGGCTTGGGCACCAAAGTTGGAGTGTGGTCACAGTGAGGCAGGTCGGCGCGGGAGTGGGTCGCACCAGCGAATTATCCCCTTTGGACCTGTGGTGCCTGGTCCCTTCTGGTTGGCAGCAGTCTCTGTAGATGTAGGTGTGCCCTCCTGCAGCTAAGCCAAGCCCACTGCAGCCAGAGGATGGTGGTCCGACATGCACAACAGTGTTCAAACATCACCTGGTGTCCAGGTCTCCTGCTGGTGGGGTTCCCGCCATTCACCTCCTTCCTTAGAGTCACCCCACTTGCCTCCGACAACACACTCTTCAGGAGGGGTTTGCAGGGGGTGTGATGAATCGAGAGTGGGAAGGGTAAGTGGGAGAAGGAGTGAGACACAAGCCCTTAGGTGTCTGTCCGGACACGTTCCTCTCTAATTCATATTCCAAGAACACGCGTGTGCGCAAGGTCTGCGTTCCTGGGGAATCCGACCAGCTGTGGGAAAATGCTGCCGCCTTGTGGCCGCCTCCTGTAACTACAACGTTCCAAAGGGAGCTCAGCGGCCCTTCCTGTTCAAAAGGCCAGCGGGGTTGTAATTGACACCCCCGCTGCAAAAATGTCCTGGGGATAGGCACTGGAAAAGAGCCCGAAACAGGATTGATTGGCAACAGGCGGTTTCAAGAGGTAAGTTGAATTCACCATGCGTGTTTTGTTTCCCTTTGTGTTGGTTTCTAAGAAAGGCCCAGGAAATATGCTCCACGCCCATGCGAATGGGAGAAATGGAAATTGAAACGCCTTCGCGGTTTCACCTGGCAGCCGTTAGGATTGCCAGTGTCAATACGTCTGGAAGCAATACCTTCGGGAGAGGGCCTGGAGAAAAGGGAAGCCTCCTAAGCCACTGGTGGTATTGCGCCCTGGTAACAGGCACCACTGAAAACAATCAAGAGATTCCTGCCAAAAACAAAACAAAACCAGAGAGCCGGCCACATGATGTGGCAATCCACCTCCTGGCTGTCTTTGCACAGTAAAGTATCATTTGGGGAGACCCGGGCAGGCCAGCGACCCCTGCACACCTATTGACAAGAGCCAAGGCTTGAAAGTAAAAACACAGTGTCATGGTGTGTGATCCTTTTAATGTCATGTTGGAGTCTGTTGGCTAGTATCTTGTTGAGGATTTTTGCATCTAAGTTCATCGGTGATATTGCTCTCCAGTTTTCTTTTCTTGTAGTATCTTTGTCTGGTTTGGGGATCAGGGGGATGGCTTCGTACAATGAGTTTGGGAGTGTTCTTTCCTCTGCAGTGTTTTGGAAGCGTTTGCAGAACCATGTGTACTTTAGAGAGACACGGGTGCCCCAGCTGTCACTAGCCACCTATTGACAACAGCCAAGTCTTGAAAGGAAAAACACAATGTCCATCCCCAGATGAATGGAAAGTGAAGAGTTGGTACACATAGAGCATGGAATACTGCTCAGCCATGAAACAGAATAATATCCTGCCATTTCCAGCATCTTCGATAGATCCGGAGTTCCCTGTACTCAGCATGGGACGTCCAACAGAGAAAGAGAAAATTCCAATGATAGCACGTATAGGTGGCATCTCAAAGTCGATACCAGGAAAGTAGAAAGCACAAACAGAGTCACAGATTTAGAACGCAAGTACAGGGTTTCGAGAGGGCAAAGGCATGCGGAGGTGGGTTGAATGAGGAGGGTGGGATTAACACATGCATTCTAAAATGTATTAAGCAGACGATCCACAACCACCTTCTACAAAGCACAGGGAGCGGTCGGCACCACCCTGGACTAAGCTACGTGGGAAGAGAATGCGAAAGAGAATGGATGTGTATATATATACATACACGGAGAACTGAATCAAGGTGCTGCACAGCGAAAGTCAACAGCATTGTAAATTCACTAGACATGGACAGAAATTAGAATCTCTATAAAAAGCAAAATGATCGAGATCCAGTATGTTCCTCTCAGGCCTCAGAGAGATGCACGGGTGTCACTTCCCTGGAGCATGAGCAGGCTTGGGCACCAAAGTTGGAGTGTGGTCACAGTGAGGCAGGTCGGCGCGGGAGTGGGTCGCACCAGCGAATTAACCCCTTTGGACCTGTGGTGCCTGGTCCCTTCTGGTTGGCAGCAGTCTCTGTAGATGTAGGTGTGCCCTCCTGCAGCTAAGCCAAGCCCACTGCAGCCAGAGGATGGTGGTCCGACATGCACAACAGTGTTCAAACATCACCTGGTGTCCAGGTCTCCTGCTGGTGGTGTTCCTGCCATTCACCTCCTTCCTTAGAGTCACCCCACTTGCCTCCGACAACACACTCTTCAGGAGGGGTTTGCAGGGGGTGTGATGAATCGAGAGTGGGAAGGGTAAGTGGGAGAAGGAGTGAGACACAAGCCCTTAGGTGTCTGTCCGGACACGTTCCTCTCTAATTCATATTCCAAGAACACGCGTGTGCGCAAGGTCTGCGTTCCTGGGGAATCCGACCAGCTGTGGGAAAATGCTGCCGCCTTGTGGCCGCCTCCTGTAACTACAGCGTTCCAAAGGGAGCTCAGCGGCCCTTCCTGTTCAAAAGGCCAGCGGGGTTGTAATTGACACCCCCGCTGCAAAAATGTCCTGGGGATAGGCACTGGAAAAGAGCCCAAAACAGGATTGATTGGCAACAGGCGGTTTCAAGAGGTAAGTTGAATTCACCATGCGTGTTTTGTTTCCCTTTGTGTTTTTTTCTAAGAAAGGCCAAGGAAATATGCTCCACGCCCATGCGAATGGGAGAAATGGAAATTGAAACGCCTTCGCGGTTTCACCTGGCAGCTGTTAGGATTGCCAGTATCAATACGTCTGGAAGCAATACCTTCGGGAGAGGGCCTGGAGAAAAGGGAAGCCTCCTAAGCCACTGGTGGTATTGCGCCCTGGTAACAGGCACCACTGAAAACAATCAAGAGATTCCTGCCAAAAACAAAACAAAACCAGAGAGCCGGCCACATGATGTGGCAATCCACCTCCTGGCTGTCTTTGCACAGTAAAGTATCATTTGGGGAGACCAGGGCAGGCCAGCGACCCCTGCACACCTATTGACAAGAGCCAAGGCTTGAAAGTAAAAACACAGTGTCATGGTGTGTGATCCTTTTAATGTCATGTTGGAGTCTGTTGGCTAGTATCTTGTTGAGGATTTTTGCATCTAAGTTCATCGGTGATATTGCTCTCCAGTTTTCTTTTCTTGTAGTATATTTGTCTGGTTTGGGGATCAGGGGGATGGCTTCGTACAATGAGTTTGGGAGTGTTCTTTCCTCTACAGTGTTTTGGAAGCGTTTGCAGAACCATGTGTACTTTAGAGAGACACGGGTGCCCCAGCTGTCACTAGCCACCTATTGACAACAGCCAAGTCTTGAAAGTAAAAACACAATGTCCAACCCAGATGAATGGAAAGTGAAGAGATGGTACACATAGAGCATGGAATACTGCTCAGCCATGAAACAGAATAAAATCCTGCCATTTCCAGCATCTTCGATAGATCCGGAGTTCCCTGTACTCAGCATGGGACGTCCAACAGAGAAAGAGAAAATTCCAACGATAGCACGTATAGGTGGCATCTCAAAGTCGATACCAGGAAAGTAGAAAGCACAAACAGAGTCACAGATTTAGAACGCAAGTACAGGGTTTTGAGAGGGCAAAGGCATGCGGAGGTGGGTTGAATGAGGAGGGTGGGATTAACACATGCATTCTAATATGTATTAAGCAGACGATCCACAACCACCTTCTACAAAGCACAGGGAGCGGTCGGCACCACCCTGGACTAAGCTACGTGGGAAGAGAATGCGAAAGAGAATGGATGTGTATATATATACATACACGGAGAACTGAATCAAGGTGCTGCACAGCGAAAGTCAACAGCATTGTAAATTCACTAGACATGGACAGAAATTAGAATCTCTATAAAAAGCAAAATGATCGAGATCCAGTATGTTCCTCTCAGGCCTCAGAGAGATGCGCGGGTGTCACTTCCCTGGAGCATGAGCAGGCTTGGGCACCAAAGTTGGAGTGTGGTCACAGTGAGGCAGGTCGGCGCGGGAGTGGGTCGCACCAGCGAATTAACCCCTTTGGACCTGTGGTGCCTGGTCCCTTCTGGTTGGCAGCAGTCTCTGTAGATGTAGGTGTGCCCTCCTGCAGCTAAGCCAAGCCCACTGCAGCCAGAGGATGGTGGTCCGACATGCACAACAGTGTTCAAACATCACCTGGTGTCCAGGTCTCCTGCTGGTGGGGTTCCTGCCATTCACCTCCTTCCTTAGAGTCACCCCACTTGCCTCCGACAACACACTCTTCAGGAGGGGTTTGCAGGGGGTGTGATGAATCGAGAGTGGGAAGGGTAAGTGGGAGAAGGAGTGAGACACAAGCCCTTAGGTGTCTGTCCGGACACGTTCCTCTCTAATTCATATTCCAAGAACACGCGTGTGTGCAAGGTTTGCGTTCCTGGGGAATCCAACCAGCTGTGGGAAAATGCTGCCGCCTTGTGGCCGCCTCCTGTAACTACAACGTTCCAAAGGGAGCTCAGCGGCCCTTCCTGTTCAAAAGGCCAGCGGGGTTGTAATTGACACCCCCGCTGCAAAAATGTCCTGGGGATAGGCACTGGAAAAGAGCCCGAAACAGGATTGATTGGCAACAGGCGGTTTCAAGAGGTAAGTTGAATTCACCATGCGTGTTTTGTTTCCCTTTGTGTTGGTTTCTAAGAAAGGCCCAGGAAATATGCTCCACGCCCATGCGAATGGGAGAAATGGAAATTGAAACGCCTTCGCAGTTTCACCTGGCAGCCGTTAGGATTGCCAGTGTCAATACGTCTGGAAGCAATACCTTCGGGAGAGGGCCTGGAGAAAAGGGAAGCCTCCTAAGCCACTGGTGGTATTGCGCCCTGGTAACAGGCACCACTGAAAACAATCAAGAGATTCCTGCCAAAAACAAAACAAAACCAGAGAGCCGGCCACATGATGTGGCAATCCACCTCCTGGCTGTCTTTGCACAGTAAAGTATCATTTGGGGAGACCCGGGCAGGCCAGCGACCCCTGCACACCTATTGACAAGAGCCAAGGCTTGAAAGTAAAAACACAGTGTCATGGTGTGTGATCCTTTTAATGTCATGTTGGAGTCTGTTGGCTAGTATCTTGTTGAGGATTTTTGCATCTAAGTTCATCGGTGATATTGCTCTCCAGTTTTCTTTTCTTGTAGTATCTTTGTCTGGTTTGGGGATCAGGTGGATGGCTTCGTACAATGAGTTTGGGAGTGTTCTTTCCTCTGCAGTGTTTTGGAAGCGTTTGCAGAACCATGTGTACTTTAGAGAGACACGGGTGCCCCAGCTGTCACTAGCCACCTATTGACAACAGCCAAGTCTTGAAAGGAAAAACACAATGTCCATCCCCAGATGAATGGAAAGTGAAGAGTTGGTACACATAGAGCATGGAATACTGCTCAGCCATGAAACAGAATAATATCCTGCCATTTCCAGCATCTTCGATAGATCCGGAGTTCCCTGTACTCAGCATGGGACGTCCAACAGAGAAAGAGAAAATTCCAACGATAGCACGTATAGGTGGCATCTCAAAGTCGATACCAGGAAAGTAGAAAGCACAAACAGAGTCACAGATTTAGAACGCAAGTACAGGGTTTTGAGAGGGCAAAGGCATGCGGAGGTGGGTTGAATGAGGAGGGTGGGATTAACACATGCATTCTAATATGTATTAAGCAGACGATCCACAACCACCTTCTACAAAGCACAGGGAGCGGTCGGCACCACCCTGGACTAAGCTACGTGGGAAGAGAATGCGAAAGAGAATGGATGTGTATATATATACATACACGGAGAACTGAATCAAGGTGCTGCACAGCGAAAGTCAACAGCATTGTAAATTCACTAGACATGGACAGAAATTAGAATCTCTATAAAAAGCAAAATGATCGAGATCCAGTATGTTCCTCTCAGGCCTGAGAGAGATGCGCGGGTGTCACTTCCCTGGAGCGTGAGCAGGCTTGGGCACCAAAGTTGGAGTGTGGTCACAGTGAGGCAGGTCGGCGCGGGAGTGGGTCGCACCAGCGAATTATCCCCTTTGGACCTGTGGTGCCTGGTCCCTTCTGGTTGGCAGCAGTCTCTGTAGATGTAGGTGTGCCCTCCTGCAGCTAAGCCAAGCCCACTGCAGCCAGAGGATGGTGGTCCGACATGCACAACAGTGTTCAAACATCACCTGGTGTCCAGGTCTCCTGCTGGTGGGGTTCCCGCCATTCACCTCCTTCCTTAGAGTCACCCCACTTGCCTCCGACAACACACTCTTCAGGAGGGGTTTGCAGGGGGTGTGATGAATCGAGAGTGGGAAGGGTAAGTGGGAGAAGGAGTGAGACACAAGCCCTTAGGTGTCTGTCCGGACACGTTCCTCTCTAATTCATATTCCAAGAACACGCGTGTGCGCAAGGTCTGCGTTCCTGGGGAATCCGACCAGCTGTGGGAAAATGCTGCCGCCTTGTGGCCGCCTCCTGTAACTACAACGTTCCAAAGGGAGCTCAGCGGCCCTTCCTGTTCAAAAGGCCAGCGGGGTTGTAATTGACACCCCCGCTGCAAAAATGTCCTGGGGATAGGCACTGGAAAAGAGCCCGAAACAGGATTGATTGGCAACAGGCGGTTTCAAGAGGTAAGTTGAATTCACCATGCGTGTTTTGTTTCCCTTTGTGTTGGTTTCTAAGAAAGGCCCAGGAAATATGCTCCACGCCCATGCGAATGGGAGAAATGGAAATTGAAACGCCTTCGCGGTTTCACCTGGCAGCCGTTAGGATTGCCAGTGTCAATACGTCTGGAAGCAATACCTTCGGGAGAGGGCCTGGAGAAAAGGGAAGCCTCCTAAGCCACTGGTGGTATTGCGCCCTGGTAACAGGCACCACTGAAAACAATCAAGAGATTCCTGCCAAAAACAAAACAAAACCAGAGAGCCGGCCACATGATGTGGCAATCCACCTCCTGGCTGTCTTTGCACAGTAAAGTATCATTTGGGGAGACCCGGGCAGGCCAGCGACCCCTGCACACCTATTGACAAGAGCCAAGGCTTGAAAGTAAAAACACAGTGTCATGGTGTGTGATCCTTTTAATGTCATGTTGGAGTCTGTTGGCTAGTATCTTGTTGAGGATTTTTGCATCTAAGTTCATCGGTGATATTGCTCTCCAGTTTTCTTTTCTTGTAGTATCTTTGTCTGGTTTGGGGATCAGGGGGATGGCTTCGTACAATGAGTTTGGGAGTGTTCTTTCCTCTGCAGTGTTTTGGAAGCGTTTGCAGAACCATGTGTACTTTAGAGAGACACGGGTGCCCCAGCTGTCACTAGCCACCTATTGACAACAGCCAAGTCTTGAAAGGAAAAACACAATGTCCATCCCCAGATGAATGGAAAGTGAAGAGTTGGTACACATAGAGCATGGAATACTGCTCAGCCATGAAACAGAATAATATCCTGCCATTTCCAGCATCTTCGATAGATCCGGAGTTCCCTGTACTCAGCATGGGACGTCCAACAGAGAAAGAGAAAATTCCAATGATAGCACGTATAGGTGGCATCTCAAAGTCGATACCAGGAAAGTAGAAAGCACAAACAGAGTCACAGATTTAGAACGCAAGTACAGGGTTTCGAGAGGGCAAAGGCATGCGGAGGTGGGTTGAATGAGGAGGGTGGGATTAACACATGCATTCTAAAATGTATTAAGCAGACGATCCACAACCACCTTCTACAAAGCACAGGGAGCGGTCGGCACCACCCTGGACTAAGCTACGTGGGAAGAGAATGCGAAAGAGAATGGATGTGTATATATATACATACACGGAGAACTGAATCAAGGTGCTGCACAGCGAAAGTCAACAGCATTGTAAATTCACTAGACATGGACAGAAATTAGAATCTCTATAAAAAGCAAAATGATCGAGATCCAGTATGTTCCTCTCAGGCCTCAGAGAGATGCACGGGTGTCACTTCCCTGGAGCATGAGCAGGCTTGGGCACCAAAGTTGGAGTGTGGTCACAGTGAGGCAGGTCGGCGCGGGAGTGGGTCGCACCAGCGAATTAACCCCTTTGGACCTGTGGTGCCTGGTCCCTTCTGGTTGGCAGCAGTCTCTGTAGATGTAGGTGTGCCCTCCTGCAGCTAAGCCAAGCCCACTGCAGCCAGAGGATGGTGGTCCGACATGCACAACAGTGTTCAAACATCACCTGGTGTCCAGGTCTCCTGCTGGTGGTGTTCCTGCCATTCACCTCCTTCCTTAGAGTCACCCCACTTGCCTCCGACAACACACTCTTCAGGAGGGGTTTGCAGGGGGTGTGATGAATCGAGAGTGGGAAGGGTAAGTGGGAGAAGGAGTGAGACACAAGCCCTTAGGTGTCTGTCCGGACACGTTCCTCTCTAATTCATATTCCAAGAACACGCGTGTGCGCAAGGTCTGCGTTCCTGGGGAATCCGACCAGCTGTGGGAAAATGCTGCCGCCTTGTGGCCGCCTCCTGTAACTACAGCGTTCCAAAGGGAGCTCAGCGGCCCTTCCTGTTCAAAAGGCCAGCGGGGTTGTAATTGACACCCCCGCTGCAAAAATGTCCTGGGGATAGGCACTGGAAAAGAGCCCAAAACAGGATTGATTGGCAACAGGCGGTTTCAAGAGGTAAGTTGAATTCACCATGCGTGTTTTGTTTCCCTTTGTGTTTTTTTCTAAGAAAGGCCAAGGAAATATGCTCCACGCCCATGCGAATGGGAGAAATGGAAATTGAAACGCCTTCGCGGTTTCACCTGGCAGCTGTTAGGATTGCCAGTATCAATACGTCTGGAAGCAATACCTTCGGGAGAGGGCCTGGAGAAAAGGGAAGCCTCCTAAGCCACTGGTGGTATTGCGCCCTGGTAACAGGCACCACTGAAAACAATCAAGAGATTCCTGCCAAAAACAAAACAAAACCAGAGAGCCGGCCACATGATGTGGCAATCCACCTCCTGGCTGTCTTTGCACAGTAAAGTATCATTTGGGGAGACCAGGGCAGGCCAGCGACCCCTGCACACCTATTGACAAGAGCCAAGGCTTGAAAGTAAAAACACAGTGTCATGGTGTGTGATCCTTTTAATGTCATGTTGGAGTCTGTTGGCTAGTATCTTGTTGAGGATTTTTGCATCTAAGTTCATCGGTGATATTGCTCTCCAGTTTTCTTTTCTTGTAGTATATTTGTCTGGTTTGGGGATCAGGGGGATGGCTTCGTACAATGAGTTTGGGAGTGTTCTTTCCTCTACAGTGTTTTGGAAGCGTTTGCAGAACCATGTGTACTTTAGAGAGACACGGGTGCCCCAGCTGTCACTAGCCACCTATTGACAACAGCCAAGTCTTGAAAGTAAAAACACAATGTCCAACCCAGATGAATGGAAAGTGAAGAGATGGTACACATAGAGCATGGAATACTGCTCAGCCATGAAACAGAATAAAATCCTGCCATTTCCAGCATCTTCGATAGATCCGGAGTTCCCTGTACTCAGCATGGGACGTCCAACAGAGAAAGAGAAAATTCCAACGATAGCACGTATAGGTGGCATCTCAAAGTCGATACCAGGAAAGTAGAAAGCACAAACAGAGTCACAGATTTAGAACGCAAGTACAGGGTTTTGAGAGGGCAAAGGCATGCGGAGGTGGGTTGAATGAGGAGGGTGGGATTAACACATGCATTCTAATATGTATTAAGCAGACGATCCACAACCACCTTCTACAAAGCACAGGGAGCGGTCGGCACCACCCTGGACTAAGCTACGTGGGAAGAGAATGCGAAAGAGAATGGATGTGTATATATATACATACACGGAGAACTGAATCAAGGTGCTGCACAGCGAAAGTCAACAGCATTGTAAATTCACTAGACATGGACAGAAATTAGAATCTCTATAAAAAGCAAAATGATCGAGATCCAGTATGTTCCTCTCAGGCCTCAGAGAGATGCGCGGGTGTCACTTCCCTGGAGCATGAGCAGGCTTGGGCACCAAAGTTGGAGTGTGGTCACAGTGAGGCAGGTCGGCGCGGGAGTGGGTCGCACCAGCGAATTAACCCCTTTGGACCTGTGGTGCCTGGTCCCTTCTGGTTGGCAGCAGTCTCTGTAGATGTAGGTGTGCCCTCCTGCAGCTAAGCCAAGCCCACTGCACCCAGAGGATGGTGGTCCGACATGCACAACAGTGTTCAAACATCACCTGGTGTCCAGGTCTCCTGCTGGTGGGGTTCCTGCCATTCACCTCCTTCCTTAGAGTCACCCCACTTGCCTCCGACAACACACTCTTCAGGAGGGGTTTGCAGGGGGTGTGATGAATCGAGAGTGGGAAGGGTAAGTGGGAGAAGGAGTGAGACACAAGCCCTTAGGTGTCTGTCCGGACACGTTCCTCTCTAATTCATATTCCAAGAACACGCGTGTGTGCAAGGTTTGCGTTCCTGGGGAATCCAACCAGCTGTGGGAAAATGCTGCCGCCTTGTGGCCGCCTCCTGTAACTACAACGTTCCAAAGGGAGCTCAGCGGCCCTTCCTGTTCAAAAGGCCAGCGGGGTTGTAATTGACACCCCCGCTGCAAAAATGTCCTGGGGATAGGCACTGGAAAAGAGCCCGAAACAGGATTGATTGGCAACAGGCGGTTTCAAGAGGTAAGTTGAATTCACCATGCGTGTTTTGTTTCCCTTTGTGTTGGTTTCTAAGAAAGGCCCAGGAAATATGCTCCACGCCCATGCGAATGGGAGAAATGGAAATTGAAACGCCTTCGCAGTTTCACCTGGCAGCCGTTAGGATTGCCAGTGTCAATACGTCTGGAAGCAATACCTTCGGGAGAGGGCCTGGAGAAAAGGGAAGCCTCCTAAGCCACTGCTGGTATTGCGCCCTGGTAACAGGCACCACTGAAAACAATCAAGAGATTCCTGCCAAAAACAAAACAAAACCAGAGAGCCGGCCACATGATGTGGCAATCCACCTCCTGGCTGTCTTTGCACAGTAAAGTATCATTTGGGGAGACCCGGGCAGGCCAGCGACCCCTGCACACCTATTGACAAGAGCCAAGGCTTGAAAGTAAAAACACAGTGTCATGGTGTGTGATCCTTTTAATGTCATGTTGGAGTCTGTTGGCTAGTATCTTGTTGAGGATTTTTGCATCTAAGTTCATCGGTGATATTGCTCTCCAGTTTTCTTTTCTTGTAGTATCTTTGTCTGGTTTGGGGATCAGGTGGATGGCTTCGTACAATGAGTTTGGGAGTGTTCTTTCCTCTGCAGTGTTTTGGAAGCGTTTGCAGAACCATGTGTACTTTAGAGAGACACGGGTGCCCCAGCTGTCACTAGCCACCTATTGACAACAGCCAAGTCTTGAAAGTAAAAACACAATGTCCAACCCAGATGAATGGAAAGTGAAGAGATGGTACACATAGAGCATGGAATACTGCTCAGCCATGAAACAGAATAAAATCCTGCCATTTCCAGCATCTTCGATAGATCCGGAGTTCCCTGTACTCAGCATGGGACGTCCAACAGAGAAAGAGAAAATTCCAACGATAGCACGTATAGGTGGCATCTCAAAGTCGATACCAGGAAAGTAGAAAGCACAAACAGAGTCACAGATTTAGAACGCAAGTACAGGGTTTCGAGAGGGCAAAGGCATGCGGAGGTGGGTTGAATGAGGAGGGTGGGATTAACACATGCATTCTAATATGTATTAAGCAGACGATCCACAACCACCTTCTGCAAAGCACAGGGAGCGGTCGGCACCACCCTGGACTAAGCTACGTGGGAAGAGAATGCGAAAGAGAATGGATGTGTATATATATACATACACGGAGAACTGAATCAAGGTGCTGCACAGCGAAAGTCAACAGCATTGTAAATTCACTAGACATGGACAGAAATTAGAATCTCTATAAAAAGCAAAATGATCGAGATCCAGTATGTTCCTCTCAGGCCTCAGAGAGATGCGTGGGTGTCACTTCCCTGGAGCATGAGCAGGCTTGGGCACCAAAGTTGGAGTGTGGTCACAGTGAGGCAGGTCGGCGCGGGAGTGGGTCGCACCAGCGAATTAACCCCTTTGGACCTGTGGTGCCTGGTCCCTTCTGGTTGGCAGCAGTCTCTGTAGATGTAGGTGTGCCCTCCTGCAGCTAAGCCAAGCCCACTGCAGCCAGAGGATGGTGGTCCGACATGCACAACAGTGTTCAAACATCACCTGGTGTCCAGGTCTCCTGCTGGTGGTGTTCCTGCCATTCACCTCCTTCCTTAGAGTCACCCCACTTGCCTCCGACAACACACTCTTCAGGAGGGGTTTGCAGGGGGTGTGATGAATCGAGAGTGGGAAGGGTAAGTGGGAGAAGGAGTGAGACACAAGCCCTTAGGTGTCTGTCCGGACACGTTCCTCTCTAATTCATATTCCAAGAACACGCGTGTGCGCAAGGTCTGCGTTCCTGGGGAATCCGACCAGCTGTGGGAAAATGCTGCCGCCTTGTGGCCGCCTCCTGTAACTACAACGTTCCAAAGGGAGCTCAGCGGCCCTTCCTGTTCAAAAGGCCAGCGGGGTTGTAATTGACACCCCCGCTGCAAAAATGTCCTGGGGATAGGCACTGGAAAAGAGCCCGAAACAGGATTGATTGGCAACAGGCGGTTTCAAGAGGTAAGTTGAATTCACCATGCGTGTTTTGTTTCCCTTTGTGTTGGTTTCTAAGAAAGGCCCAGGAAATATGCTCCATGCCCATGTGAATGGGAGAAATGGAAATTGAAACGCCTTCGCAGTTTCACCTGGCAGCCGTTAGGATTGCCAGTGTCAATACGTCTGGAAGCAATACCTTCGGGAGAGGGCCTGGAGAAAAGGGAAGCCTCCTAAGCCACTGGTGGTATTGCGCCCTGGTAACAGGCACCACCGAAAACAATCAAGAGATTCCTGCCAAAAACAAAACAAAACCAGAGAGCCGGCCACATGATGTGGCAATCCACCTCCTGGCTGTCTTTGCACAGTAAAGTATCATTTGGGGAGACCCGGGCAGGCCAGCGACCCCTGCACACCTATTGACAAGAGCCAAGGCTTGAAAGTAAAAACACAGTGTCATGGTGTGTGATCCTTTTAATGTCATGTTGGAGTCTGTTGGCTAGTATCTTGTTGAGGATTTTTGCATCTAAGTTCATCGGTGATATTGCTCTCCAGTTTTCTTTTCTTGTAGTATCTTTGTCTGGTTTGGGGATCAGGTGGATGGCTTCGTACAATGAGTTTGGGAGTGTTCTTTCCTCTGCAGTGTTTTGGAAGCGTTTGCAGAACCATGTGTACTTTAGAGAGACACGGGTGCCCCAGCTGTCACTAGCCACCTATTGACAACAGCCAAGTCTTGAAAGTAAAAACACAATGTCCATCCCCAGATGAATGGAAAGTGAAGAGTTGGTACACATAGAGCATGGAATACTGCTCAGCCATGAAACAGAATAATATCCTGCCATTTCCAGCATCTTCGATAGATCCGGAGTTCCCTGTACTCAGCATGGGACGTCCAACAGAGAAAGAGAAAATTCCAACGATAGCACGTATAGGTGGCATCTCAAAGTCGATACCAGGAAAGTAGAAAGCACAAACAGAGTCACAGATTTAGAACGCAAGTACAGGGTTTCGAGAGGGCAAAGGCATGCGGAGGTGGGTTGAATGAGGAGGGTGGGATTAACACATGCATTCTAATATGTATTAAGCAGACGATCCACAACCACCTTCTACAAAGCACAGGGAGCGGTCGGCACCACCCTGGACTAAGCTACGTGGGAAGAGAATGCGAAAGAGAATGGATGTGTATATATATACATACACGGAGAACTGAATCAAGGTGCTGCACAGCGAAAGTCAACAGCATTGTAAATTCACTAGACATGGACAGAAATTAGAATCTCTATAAAAAGCAAAATGATCGAGATCCAGTATGTTCCTCTCAGGCCTCAGAGAGATGCGCGGGTGTCACTTCCCTGGAGCGTGAGCAGGCTTGGGCACCAAAGTTGGAGTGTGGTCACAGTGAGGCAGGTCGGCGCGGGAGTGGGTCGCACCAGCGAATTAACCCCTTTGGACCTGTGGTGCCTTTTCCCTTCTGGTTGGCAGCAGTCTCTGTAGATGTAGGTGTGCCCTCCTGCAGCTAAGCCAAGCCCACTGCAGCCAGTGGATGGTGGTCCGACATGCACAACAGTGTTCAAACATCACCTGGTGTCCAGGTCTCCTGCTGGTGGGGTTCCCGCCATTCACCTCCTTCCTTAGAGTCACCCCACTTGCCTCCGACAACACACTCTTCAGGAGGGGTTTGCAGGGGGTGTGATGAATCGAGAGTGGGAAGGGTAAGTGGGAGAAGGAGTGAGACACAAGCCCTTAGGTGTCTGTCCGGACACGTTCCTCTCTAATTCATATTCCAAGAACACGCGTGTGCGCAAGGTCTGCGTTCCTGGGGAATCCGACCAGCTGTGGGAAAATGCTGCCGCCTTGTGGCCGCCTCCTGTAACTACAACGTTCCAAAGGGAGCTCAGCGGCCCTTCCTGTTCAAAAGGCCAGCGGGGTTGTAATTGACACCCCCGCTGCAAAAATGTCCTGGGGATAGGCACTGGAAAAGAGCCCGAAACAGGATTGATTGGCAACAGGCGGTTTCAAGAGGTAAGTTGAATTCACCATGCGTGTTTTGTTTCCCTTTGTGTTGGTTTCTAAGAAAGGCCCAGGAAATATGCTCCATGCCCATGCGAATGGGAGAAATGGAAATTGAAACGCCTTCGCGGTTTCACCTGGCAGCCGTTAGGATTGCCAGTGTCAATACGTCTGGAAGCAATACCTTCGGGAGAGGGCCTGGAGAAAAGGGAAGCCTCCTAAGCCACTGGTGGTATTGCGCCCTGGTAACAGGCACCACTGAAAACAATCAAGAGATTCCTGCCAAAAACAAAACAAAACCAGAGAGCCGGCCACATGATGTGGCAATCCACCTCCTGGCTGTCTTTGCACAGTAAAGTATCATTTGGGGAGACCCGGGCAGGCCAGTGACCCCTGCACACCTATTGACAAGAGCCAAGGCTTGAAAGTAAAAACACAGTGTCATGGTGTGTGATCCTTTTAATGTCATGTTGGAGTCTGTTGGCTAGTATCTTGTTGAGGATTTTTGCATCTAAGTTCATCGGTGATATTGCTCTCCAGTTTTCTTTTCTTGTAGTATCTTTGTCTGGTTTGGGGATCAGGTGGATGGCTTCGTACAATGAGTTTGGGAGTGTTCTTTCCTCTGCAGTGTTTTGGAAGCGTTTGCAGAACCATGTGTACTTTAGAGAGACACGGGTGCCCCAGCTGTCACTAGCCACCTATTGACAACAGCCAAGTCTTGAAAGGAAAAACACAATGTCCATCCCCAGATGAATGGAAAGTGAAGAGTTGGTACACATAGAGCATGGAATACTGCTCAGCCATGAAACAGAATAAAATCCTGCCATTTCCAGCATCTTCGATAGATCCGGAGTTCCCTGTACTCAGCATGGGACGTCCAACAGAGAAAGAGAAAATTCCAACGATAGCACGTATAGGTGGCATCTCAAAGTCGATACCAGGAAAGTAGAAAGCACAAACAGAGTCACAGATTTAGAACGCAAGTACAGGGTTTCGAGAGGGCAAAGGCATGCGGAGGTGGGTTGAATGAGGAGGGTGGGATTAACACATGCATTCTAATATGTATTAAGCAGACGATCCACAACCACCTTCTACAAAGCACAGGGAGCGGTCGGCACCACCCTGGACTAAGCTACGTGGGAAGAGAATGCGAAAGAGAATGGATGTGTATATATATACATACACGGAGAACTGAATCAAGGTGCTGCACAGCGAAAGTCAACAGCATTGTAAATTCACTAGACATGGACAGAAATTAGAATCTCTATAAAAAGCAAAATGATCGAGATCCAGTATGTTCCTCTCAGGCCTCAGAGAGATGCGCGGGTGTCACTTCCCTGGAGCGTGAGCAGGCTTGGGCACCAAAGTTGGAGTGTGGTCACAGTGAGGCAGGTCGGCGCGGGAGTGGGTCGCACCAGCGAATTAACCCCTTTGGACCTGTGGTGCCTTTTCCCTTCTGGTTGGCGGCAGTCTCTGTAGATGTAGGTGTGCCCTCCTGCAGCTAAGCCAAGCCCACTGCAGCCAGAGGATGGTGGTCCGACATGCACAACAGTGTTCAAACATCACCTGGTGTCCAGGTCTCCTGCTGGTGGGGTTCCCGCCATTCACCTCCTTCCTTAGAGTCACCCCACTTGCCTCCGACAACACACTCTTCAGGAGGGGTTTGCAGGGGGTGTGATGAATCGAGAGTGGGAAGGGTAAGTGGGAGAAGGAGTGAGACACAAGCCCTTAGGTGTCTGTCCGGACACGTTCCTCTCTAATTCATATTCCAAGAACACGCGTGTGCGCAAGGTCTGCATTCCTGGGGAATCCGACCAGCTGTGGGAAAATGCTGCCGCCTTGTGGCCGCCTCCTGTAACTACAACGTTCCAAAGGGAGCTCAGCGGCCCTTCCTGTTCAAAAGGCCAGCGGGGTTGTAATTGACACCCCCGCTGCAAAAATGTCCTGGGGATAGGCACTGGAAAAGAGCCCGAAACAGGATTGATTGGCAACAGGCGGTTTCAAGAGGTAAGTTGAATTCACCATGCGTGTTTTGTTTCCCTTTGTGTTGGTTTCTAAGAAAGGCCCAGGAAATATGCTCCACGCCCATGCGAATGGGAGAAATGGAAATTGAAACGCCTTCGCGGTTTCACCTGGCAGCCGTTAGGATTGCCAGTGTCAATACGTCTGGAAGCAATACCTTCGGGAGAGGGCCTGGAGAAAAGGGAAGCCTCCTAAGCCACTGGTGGTATTGCGCCCTGGTAACAGGCACCACTGAAAACAATCAAGAGATTCCTGCCAAAAACAAAACAAAACCAGAGAGCCGGCCACATGATGTGGCAATCCACCTCCTGGCTGTCTTTGCACAGTAAAGTATCATTTGGGGAGACCCGGGCAGGCCAGCGACCCCTGCACACCTATTGACAAGAGCCAAGGCTTGAAAGTAAAAACACAGTGTCATGGTGTGTGATCCTTTTAATGTCATGTTGGAGTCTGTTGGCTAGTATCTTGTTGAGGATTTTTGCATCTAAGTTCATCGGTGATATTGCTCTCCAGTTTTCTTTTCTTGTAGTATCTTTGTCTGGTTTGGGGATCAGGTGGATGGCTTCGTACAATGAGTTTGGGAGTGTTCTTTCCTCTGCAGTGTTTTGGAAGCGTTTGCAGAACCATGTGTACTTTAGAGAGACACGGGTGCCCCAGCTGTCACTAGCCACCTATTGACAACAGCCAAGTCTTGAAAGTAAAAACACAATGTCCATCCCCAGATGAATGGAAAGTGAAGAGTTGGTACACATAGAGCATGGAATACTGCTCAGCCATGAAACAGAATAATATCCTGCCATTTCCAGCATCTTCGATAGATCCGGAGTTCCCTGTACTCAGCATGGGACGTCCAACAGAGAAAGAGAAAATTCCAATGATAGCACGTATAGGTGGCATCTCAAAGTCGATACCAGGAAAGTAGAAAGCACAAACAGAGTCACAGATTTAGAACGCAAGTACAGGGTTTCGAGAGGGCAAAGGCATGCGGAGGTGGGTTGAATGAGGAGGGTGGGATTAACACATGCATTCTAAAATGTATTAAGCAGACGATCCACAACCACCTTCTACAAAGCACAGGGAGCGGTCGGCACCACCCTGGACTAAGCTACGTGGGAAGAGAATGCGAAAGAGAATGGATGTGTATATATATACATACACGGAGAACTGAATCAAGGTGCTGCACAGCGAAAGTCAACAGCATTGTAAATTCACTAGACATGGACAGAAATTAGAATCTCTATAAAAAGCAAAATGATCGAGATCCAGTATGTTCCTCTCAGGCCTCAGAGAGATGCACGGGTGTCACTTCCCTGGAGCATGAGCAGGCTTGGGCACCAAAGTTGGAGTGTGGTCACAGTGAGGCAGGTCGGCGCGGGAGTGGGTCGCACCAGCGAATTAACCCCTTTGGACCTGTGGTGCCTGGTCCCTTCTGGTTGGCAGCAGTCTCTGTAGATGTAGGTGTGCCCTCCTGCAGCTAAGCCAAGCCCACTGCAGCCAGAGGATGGTGGTCCGACATGCACAACAGTGTTCAAACATCACCTGGTGTCCAGGTCTCCTGCTGGTGGTGTTCCTGCCATTCACCTCCTTCCTTAGAGTCACCCCACTTGCCTCCGACAACACACTCTTCAGGAGGGGTTTGCAGGGGGTGTGATGAATCGAGAGTGGGAAGGGTAAGTGGGAGAAGGAGTGAGACACAAGCCCTTAGGTGTCTGTCCGGACACGTTCCTCTCTAATTCATATTCCAAGAACACGCGTGTGCGCAAGGTCTGCGTTCCTGGGGAATCCGACCAGCTGTGGGAAAATGCTGCCGCCTTGTGGCCGCCTCCTGTAACTACAGCGTTCCAAAGGGAGCTCAGCGGCCCTTCCTGTTCAAAAGGCCAGCGGGGTTGTAATTGACACCCCCGCTGCAAAAATGTCCTGGGGATAGGCACTGGAAAAGAGCCCAAAACAGGATTGATTGGCAACAGGCGGTTTCAAGAGGTAAGTTGAATTCACCATGCGTGTTTTGTTTCCCTTTGTGTTTTTTTCTAAGAAAGGCCAAGGAAATATGCTCCACGCCCATGCGAATGGGAGAAATGGAAATTGAAACGCCTTCGCGGTTTCACCTGGCAGCTGTTAGGATTGCCAGTATCAATACGTCTGGAAGCAATACCTTCGGGAGAGGGCCTGGAGAAAAGGGAAGCCTCCTAAGCCACTGGTGGTATTGCGCCCTGGTAACAGGCACCACTGAAAACAATCAAGAGATTCCTGCCAAAAACAAAACAAAACCAGAGAGCCGGCCACATGATGTGGCAATCCACCTCCTGGCTGTCTTTGCACAGTAAAGTATCATTTGGGGAGACCAGGGCAGGCCAGCGACCCCTGCACACCTATTGACAAGAGCCAAGGCTTGAAAGTAAAAACACAGTGTCATGGTGTGTGATCCTTTTAATGTCATGTTGGAGTCTGTTGGCTAGTATCTTGTTGAGGATTTTTGCATCTAAGTTCATCGGTGATATTGCTCTCCAGTTTTCTTTTCTTGTAGTATATTTGTCTGGTTTGGGGATCAGGGGGATGGCTTCGTACAATGAGTTTGGGAGTGTTCTTTCCTCTACAGTGTTTTGGAAGCGTTTGCAGAACCATGTGTACTTTAGAGAGACACGGGTGCCCCAGCTGTCACTAGCCACCTATTGACAACAGCCAAGTCTTGAAAGTAAAAACACAATGTCCAACCCAGATGAATGGAAAGTGAAGAGATGGTACACATAGAGCATGGAATACTGCTCAGCCATGAAACAGAATAAAATCCTGCCATTTCCAGCATCTTCGATAGATCCGGAGTTCCCTGTACTCAGCATGGGACGTCCAACAGAGAAAGAGAAAATTCCAACGATAGCACGTATAGGTGGCATCTCAAAGTCGATACCAGGAAAGTAGAAAGCACAAACAGAGTCACAGATTTAGAACGCAAGTACAGGGTTTTGAGAGGGCAAAGGCATGCGGAGGTGGGTTGAATGAGGAGGGTGGGATTAACACATGCATTCTAATATGTATTAAGCAGACGATCCACAACCACCTTCTACAAAGCCCAGGGAGCGGTCGGCACCACCCTGGACTAAGCTACGTGGGAAGAGAATGCGAAAGAGAATGGATGTGTATATATATACATACACGGAGAACTGAATCAAGGTGCTGCACAGCGAAAGTCAACAGCATTGTAAATTCACTAGACATGGACAGAAATTAGAATCTCTATAAAAAGCAAAATGATCGAGATCCAGTATGTTCCTCTCAGGCCTCAGAGAGATGCGCGGGTGTCACTTCCCTGGAGCATGAGCAGGCTTGGGCACCAAAGTTGGAGTGTGGTCACAGTGAGGCAGGTCGGCGCGGGAGTGGGTCGCACCAGCGAATTAACCCCTTTGGACCTGTGGTGCCTGGTCCCTTCTGGTTGGCAGCAGTCTCTGTAGATGTAGGTGTGCCCTCCTGCAGCTAAGCCAAGCCCACTGCAGCCAGAGGATGGTGGTCCGACATGCACAACAGTGTTCAAACATCACCTGGTGTCCAGGTCTCCTGCTGGTGGGGTTCCTGCCATTCACCTCCTTCCTTAGAGTCACCCCACTTGCCTCCGACAACACACTCTTCAGGAGGGGTTTGCAGGGGGTGTGATGAATCGAGAGTGGGAAGGGTAAGTGGGAGAAGGAGTGAGACACAAGCCCTTAGGTGTCTGTCCGGACACGTTCCTCTCTAATTCATATTCCAAGAACACGCGTGTGTGCAAGGTTTGCGTTCCTGGGGAATCCAACCAGCTGTGGGAAAATGCTGCCGCCTTGTGGCCGCCTCCTGTAACTACAACGTTCCAAAGGGAGCTCAGCGGCCCTTCCTGTTCAAAAGGCCAGCGGGGTTGTAATTGACACCCCTGCTGCAAAAATGTCCTGGGGATAGGCACTGGAAAAGAGCCCGAAACAGGATTGATTGGCAACAGGCGGTTTCAAGAGGTAAGTTGAATTCACCATGCGTGTTTTGTTTCCCTTTGTGTTGGTTTCTAAGAAAGGCCCAGGAAATATGCTCCACGCCCATGCGAATGGGAGAAATGGAAATTGAAACGCCTTCGCAGTTTCACCTGGCAGCCGTTAGGATTGCCAGTGTCAATACGTCTGGAAGCAATACCTTCGGGAGAGGGCCTGGAGAAAAGGGAAGCCTCCTAAGCCACTGGTGGTATTGCGCCCTGGTAACAGGCACCACTGAAAACAATCAAGAGATTCCTGCCAAAAACAAAACAAAACCAGAGAGCCGGCCACATGATGTGGCAATCCACCTCCTGGCTGTCTTTGCACAGTAAAGTATCATTTGGGGAGACCCGGGCAGGCCAGCGACCCCTGCACACCTATTGACAAGAGCCAAGGCTTGAAAGTAAAAACACAGTGTCATGGTGTGTGATCCTTTTAATGTCATGTTGGAGTCTGTTGGCTAGTATCTTGTTGAGGATTTTTGCATCTAAGTTCATCGGTGATATTGCTCTCCAGTTTTCTTTTCTTGTAGTATCTTTGTCTGGTTTGGGGATCAGGTGGATGGCTTCGTACAATGAGTTTGGGAGTGTTCTTTCCTCTGCAGTGTTTTGGAAGCGTTTGCAGAACCATGTGTACTTTAGAGAGACACGGGTGCCCCAGCTGTCACTAGCCACCTATTGACAACAGCCAAGTCTTGAAAGTAAAAACACAATGTCCAACCCAGATGAATGGAAAGTGAAGAGATGGTACACATAGAGCATGGAATACTGCTCAGCCATGAAACAGAATAAAATCCTGCCATTTCCAGCATCTTCGATAGATCCGGAGTTCCCTGTACTCAGCATGGGACGTCCAACAGAGAAAGAGAAAATTCCAACGATAGCACGTATAGGTGGCATCTCAAAGTCGATACCAGGAAAGTAGAAAGCACAAACAGAGTCACAGATTTAGAACGCAAGTACAGGGTTTCGAGAGGGCAAAGGCATGCGGAGGTGGGTTGAATGAGGAGGGTGGGATTAACACATGCATTCTAATATGTATTAAGCAGACGATCCACAACCACCTTCTGCAAAGCACAGGGAGCGGTCGGCACCACCCTGGACTAAGCTACGTGGGAAGAGAATGCGAAAGAGAATGGATGTGTATATATATACATACACGGAGAACTGAATCAAGGTGCTGCACAGCGAAAGTCAACAGCATTGTAAATTCACTAGACATGGACAGAAATTAGAATCTCTATAAAAAGCAAAATGATCGAGATCCAGTATGTTCCTCTCAGGCCTCAGAGAGATGCGTGGGTGTCACTTCCCTGGAGCATGAGCAGGCTTGGGCACCAAAGTTGGAGTGTGGTCACAGTGAGGCAGGTCGGCGCGGGAGTGGGTCGCACCAGCGAATTAACCCCTTTGGACCTGTGGTGCCTGGTCCCTTCTGGTTGGCAGCAGTCTCTGTAGATGTAGGTGTGCCCTCCTGCAGCTAAGCCAAGCCCACTGCAGCCAGAGGATGGTGGTCCGACATGCACAACAGTGTTCAAACATCACCTGGTGTCCAGGTCTCCTGCTGGTGGTGTTCCTGCCATTCACCTCCTTCCTTAGAGTCACCCCACTTGCCTCCGACAACACACTCTTCAGGAGGGGTTTGCAGGGGGTGTGATGAATCGAGAGTGGGAAGGGTAAGTGGGAGAAGGAGTGAGACACAAGCCCTTAGGTGTCTGTCCGGACACGTTCCTCTCTAATTCATATTCCAAGAACACGCGTGTGCGCAAGGTCTGCGTTCCTGGGGAATCCGACCAGCTGTGGGAAAATGCTGCCGCCTTGTGGCCGCCTCCTGTAACTACAACGTTCCAAAGGGAGCTCAGCGGCCCTTCCTGTTCAAAAGGCCAGCGGGGTTGTAATTGACACCCCCGCTGCAAAAATGTCCTGGGGATAGGCACTGGAAAAGAGCCCGAAACAGGATTGATTGGCAACAGGCGGTTTCAAGAGGTAAGTTGAATTCACCATGCGTGTTTTGTTTCCCTTTGTGTTGGTTTCTAAGAAAGGCCCAGGAAATATGCTCCATGCCCATGTGAATGGGAGAAATGGAAATTGAAACGCCTTCGCAGTTTCACCTGGCAGCCGTTAGGATTGCCAGTGTCAATACGTCTGGAAGCAATACCTTCGGGAGAGGGCCTGGAGAAAAGGGAAGCCTCCTAAGCCACTGGTGGTATTGCGCCCTGGTAACAGGCACCACCGAAAACAATCAAGAGATTCCTGCCAAAAACAAAACAAAACCAGAGAGCCGGCCACATGATGTGGCAATCCACCTCCTGGCTGTCTTTGCACAGTAAAGTATCATTTGGGGAGACCCGGGCAGGCCAGCGACCCCTGCACACCTATTGACAAGAGCCAAGGCTTGAAAGTAAAAACACAGTGTCATGGTGTGTGATCCTTTTAATGTCATGTTGGAGTCTGTTGGCTAGTATCTTGTTGAGGATTTTTGCATCTAAGTTCATCGGTGATATTGCTCTCCAGTTTTCTTTTCTTGTAGTATCTTTGTCTGGTTTGGGGATCAGGTGGATGGCTTCGTACAATGAGTTTGGGAGTGTTCTTTCCTCTGCAGTGTTTTGGAAGCGTTTGCAGAACCATGTGTACTTTAGAGAGACACGGGTGCCCCAGCTGTCACTAGCCACCTATTGACAACAGCCAAGTCTTGAAAGGAAAAACACAATGTCCATCCCCAGATGAATGGAAAGTGAAGAGTTGGTACACATAGAGCATGGAATACTGCTCAGCCATGAAACAGAATAATATCCTGCCATTTCCAGCATCTTCGATAGATCCGGAGTTCCCTGTACTCAGCATGGGACGTCCAACAGAGAAAGAGAAAATTCCAACGATAGCACGTATAGGTGGCATCTCAAAGTCGATACCAGGAAAGTAGAAAGCACAAACAGAGTCACAGATTTAGAACGCAAGTACAGGGTTTCGAGAGGGCAAAGGCATGCGGAGGTGGGTTGAATGAGGAGGGTGGGATTAACACATGCATTCTAATATGTATTAAGCAGACGATCCACAACCACCTTCTACAAAGCACAGGGAGCGGTCGGCACCACCCTGGACTAAGCTACGTGGGAAGAGAATGCGAAAGAGAATGGATGTGTATATATATACATACACGGAGAACTGAATCAAGGTGCTGCACAGCGAAAGTCAACAGCATTGTAAATTCACTAGACATGGACAGAAATTAGAATCTCTATAAAAAGCAAAATGATCGAGATCCAGTATGTTCCTCTCAGGCCTCAGAGAGATGCGCGGGTGTCACTTCCCTGGAGCGTGAGCAGGCTTGGGCACCAAAGTTGGAGTGTGGTCACAGTGAGGCAGGTCGGCGCGGGAGTGGGTCGCACCAGCGAATTAACCCCTTTGGACCTGTGGTGCCTTTTCCCTTCTGGTTGGCAGCAGTCTCTGTAGATGTAGGTGTGCCCTCCTGCAGCTAAGCCAAGCCCACTGCAGCCAGTGGATGGTGGTCCGACATGCACAACAGTGTTCAAACATCACCTGGTGTCCAGGTCTCCTGCTGGTGGGGTTCCCGCCATTCACCTCCTTCCTTAGAGTCACCCCACTTGCCTCCGACAACACACTCTTCAGGAGGGGTTTGCAGGGGGTGTGATGAATCGAGAGTGGGAAGGGTAAGTGGGAGAAGGAGTGAGACACAAGCCCTTAGGTGTCTGTCCGGACACGTTCCTCTCTAATTCATATTCCAAGAACACGCGTGTGCGCAAGGTCTGCGTTCCTGGGGAATCCGACCAGCTGTGGGAAAATGCTGCCGCCTTGTGGCCGCCTCCTGTAACTACAACGTTCCAAAGGGAGCTCAGCGGCCCTTCCTGTTCAAAAGGCCAGCGGGGTTGTAATTGACACCCCCGCTGCAAAAATGTCCTGGGGATAGGCACTGGAAAAGAGCCCGAAACAGGATTGATTGGCAACAGGCGGTTTCAAGAGGTAAGTTGAATTCACCATGCGTGTTTTGTTTCCCTTTGTGTTGGTTTCTAAGAAAGGCCCAGGAAATATGCTCCATGCCCATGCGAATGGGAGAAATGGAAATTGAAACGCCTTCGCGGTTTCACCTGGCAGCCGTTAGGATTGCCAGTGTCAATACGTCTGGAAGCAATACCTTCGGGAGAGGGCCTGGAGAAAAGGGAAGCCTCCTAAGCCACTGGTGGTATTGCGCCCTGGTAACAGGCACCACTGAAAACAATCAAGAGATTCCTGCCAAAAACAAAACAAAACCAGAGAGCCGGCCACATGATGTGGCAATCCACCTCCTGGCTGTCTTTGCACAGTAAAGTATCATTTGGGGAGACCCGGGCAGGCCAGTGACCCCTGCACACCTATTGACAAGAGCCAAGGCTTGAAAGTAAAAACACAGTGTCATGGTGTGTGATCCTTTTAATGTCATGTTGGAGTCTGTTGGCTAGTATCTTGTTGAGGATTTTTGCATCTAAGTTCATCGGTGATATTGCTCTCCAGTTTTCTTTTCTTGTAGTATCTTTGTCTGGTTTGGGGATCAGGTGGATGGCTTCGTACAATGAGTTTGGGAGTGTTCTTTCCTCTGCAGTGTTTTGGAAGCGTTTGCAGAACCATGTGTACTTTAGAGAGACACGGGTGCCCCAGCTGTCACTAGCCACCTATTGACAACAGCCAAGTCTTGAAAGGAAAAACACAATGTCCATCCCCAGATGAATGGAAAGTGAAGAGTTGGTACACATAGAGCATGGAATACTGCTCAGCCATGAAACAGAATAAAATCCTGCCATTTCCAGCATCTTCGATAGATCCGGAGTTCCCTGTACTCAGCATGGGACGTCCAACAGAGAAAGAGAAAATTCCAACGATAGCACGTATAGGTGGCATCTCAAAGTCGATACCAGGAAAGTAGAAAGCACAAACAGAGTCACAGATTTAGAACGCAAGTACAGGGTTTCGAGAGGGCAAAGGCATGCGGAGGTGGGTTGAATGAGGAGGGTGGGATTAACACATGCATTCTAATATGTATTAAGCAGACGATCCACAACCACCTTCTGCAAAGCACAGGGAGCGGTCGGCACCACCCTGGACTAAGCTACGTGGGAAGAGAATGCGAAAGAGAATGGATGTGTATATATATACATACACGGAGAACTGAATCAAGGTGCTGCACAGCGAAAGTCAACAGCATTGTAAATTCACTAGACATGGACAGAAATTAGAATCTCTATAAAAAGCAAAATGATCGAGATCCAGTATGTTCCTCTCAGGCCTCAGAGAGATGCGTGGGTGTCACTTCCCTGGAGCATGAGCAGGCTTGGGCACCAAAGTTGGAGTGTGGTCACAGTGAGGCAGGTCGGCGCGGGAGTGGGTCGCACCAGCGAATTAACCCCTTTGGACCTGTGGTGCCTGGTCCCTTCTGGTTGGCAGCAGTCTCTGTAGATGTAGGTGTGCCCTCCTGCAGCTAAGCCAAGCCCACTGCAGCCAGAGGATGGTGGTCCGACATGCACAACAGTGTTCAAACATCACCTGGTGTCCAGGTCTCCTGCTGGTGGTGTTCCTGCCATTCACCTCCTTCCTTAGAGTCACCCCACTTGCCTCCGACAACACACTCTTCAGGAGGGGTTTGCAGGGGGTGTGATGAATCGAGAGTGGGAAGGGTAAGTGGGAGAAGGAGTGAGACACAAGCCCTTAGGTGTCTGTCCGGACACGTTCCTCTCTAATTCATATTCCAAGAACACGCGTGTGCGCAAGGTCTGCGTTCCTGGGGAATCCGACCAGCTGTGGGAAAATGCTGCCGCCTTGTGGCCGCCTCCTGTAACTACAACGTTCCAAAGGGAGCTCAGCGGCCCTTCCTGTTCAAAAGGCCAGCGGGGTTGTAATTGACTCCCCCGCTGCAAAAATGTCCTGGGGATAGGCACTGGAAAAGAGCCCGAAACAGGATTGATTGGCAACAGGCGGTTTCAAGAGGTAAGTTGAATTCACCATGCGTGTTTTGTTTCCCTTTGTGTTGGTTTCTAAGAAAGGCCCAGGAAATATGCTCCATGCCCATGTGAATGGGAGAAATGGAAATTGAAACGCCTTCGCAGTTTCACCTGGCAGCCGTTAGGATTGCCAGTGTCAATACGTCTGGAAGCAATACCTTCGGGAGAGGGCCTGGAGAAAAGGGAAGCCTCCTAAGCCACTGGTGGTATTGCGCCCTGGTAACAGGCACCACCGAAAACAATCAAGAGATTCCTGCCAAAAACAAAACAAAACCAGAGAGCCGGCCACATGATGTGGCAATCCACCTCCTGGCTGTCTTTGCACAGTAAAGTATCATTTGGGGAGACCCGGGCAGGCCAGCGACCCCTGCACACCTATTGACAAGAGCCAAGGCTTGAAAGTAAAAACACAGTGTCATGGTGTGTGATCCTTTTAATGTCATGTTGGAGTCTGTTGGCTAGTATCTTGTTGAGGATTTTTGCATCTAAGTTCATCGGTGATATTGCTCTCCAGTTTTCTTTTCTTGTAGTATCTTTGTCTGGTTTGGGGATCAGGTGGATGGCTTCGTACAATGAGTTTGGGAGTGTTCTTTCCTCTGCAGTGTTTTGGAAGCGTTTGCAGAACCATGTGTACTTTAGAGAGACACGGGTGCCCCAGCTGTCACTAGCCACCTATTGACAACAGCCAAGTCTTGAAAGTAAAAACACAATGTCCATCCCCAGATGAATGGAAAGTGAAGAGTTGGTACACATAGAGCATGGAATACTGCTCAGCCATGAAACAGAATAATATCCTGCCATTTCCAGCATCTTCGATAGATCCGGAGTTCCCTGTACTCAGCATGGGACGTCCAACAGAGAAAGAGAAAATTCCAACGATAGCACGTATAGGTGGCATCTCAAAGTCGATACCAGGAAAGTAGAAAGCACAAACAGAGTCACAGATTTAGAACGCAAGTACAGGGTTTCGAGAGGGCAAAGGCATGCGGAGGTGGGTTGAATGAGGAGGGTGGGATTAACACATGCATTCTAATATGTATTAAGCAGACGATCCACAACCACCTTCTACAAAGCACAGGGAGCGGTCGGCACCACCCTGGACTAAGCTACGTGGGAAGAGAATGCGAAAGAGAATGGATGTGTATATATATACATACACGGAGAACTGAATCAAGGTGCTGCACAGCGAAAGTCAACAGCATTGTAAATTCACTAGACATGGACAGAAATTAGAATCTCTATAAAAAGCAAAATGATCGAGATCCAGTATGTTCCTCTCAGGCCTCAGAGAGATGCGCGGGTGTCACTTCCCTGGAGCGTGAGCAGGCTTGGGCACCAAAGTTGGAGTGTGGTCACAGTGAGGCAGGTCGGCGCGGGAGTGGGTCGCACCAGCGAATTAACCCCTTTGGACCTGTGGTGCCTTTTCCCTTCTGGTTGGCAGCAGTCTCTGTAGATGTAGGTGTGCCCTCCTGCAGCTAAGCCAAGCCCACTGCAGCCAGTGGATGGTGGTCCGACATGCACAACAGTGTTCAAACATCACCTGGTGTCCAGGTCTCCTGCTGGTGGGGTTCCCGCCATTCACCTCCTTCCTTAGAGTCACCCCACTTGCCTCCGACAACACACTCTTCAGGAGGGGTTTGCAGGGGGTGTGATGAATCGAGAGTGGGAAGGGTAAGTGGGAGAAGGAGTGAGACACAAGCCCTTAGGTGTCTGTCCGGACACGTTCCTCTCTAATTCATATTCCAAGAACACGCGTGTGCGCAAGGTCTGCGTTCCTGGGGAATCCGACCAGCTGTGGGAAAATGCTGCCGCCTTGTGGCCGCCTCCTGTAACTACAACGTTCCAAAGGGAGCTCAGCGGCCCTTCCTGTTCAAAAGGCCAGCGGGGTTGTAATTGACACCCCCGCTGCAAAAATGTCCTGGGGATAGGCACTGGAAAAGAGCCCGAAACAGGATTGATTGGCAACAGGCGGTTTCAAGAGGTAAGTTGAATTCACCATGCGTGTTTTGTTTCCCTTTGTGTTGGTTTCTAAGAAAGGCCCAGGAAATATGCTCCATGCCCATGCGAATGGGAGAAATGGAAATTGAAACGCCTTCGCGGTTTCACCTGGCAGCCGTTAGGATTGCCAGTGTCAATACGTCTGGAAGCAATACCTTCGGGAGAGGGCCTGGAGAAAAGGGAAGCCTCCTAAGCCACTGGTGGTATTGCGCCCTGGTAACAGGCACCACTGAAAACAATCAAGAGATTCCTGCCAAAAACAAAACAAAACCAGAGAGCCGGCCACATGATGTGGCAATCCACCTCCTGGCTGTCTTTGCACAGTAAAGTATCATTTGGGGAGACCCGGGCAGGCCAGTGACCCCTGCACACCTATTGACAAGAGCCAAGGCTTGAAAGTAAAAACACAGTGTCATGGTGTGTGATCCTTTTAATGTCATGTTGGAGTCTGTTGGCTAGTATCTTGTTGAGGATTTTTGCATCTAAGTTCATCGGTGATATTGCTCTCCAGTTTTCTTTTCTTGTAGTATCTTTGTCTGGTTTGGGGATCAGGTGGATGGCTTCGTACAATGAGTTTGGGAGTGTTCTTTCCTCTGCAGTGTTTTGGAAGCGTTTGCAGAACCATGTGTACTTTAGAGAGACACGGGTGCCCCAGCTGTCACTAGCCACCTATTGACAACAGCCAAGTCTTGAAAGGAAAAACACAATGTCCATCCCCAGATGAATGGAAAGTGAAGAGTTGGTACACATAGAGCATGGAATACTGCTCAGCCATGAAACAGAATAAAATCCTGCCATTTCCAGCATCTTCGATAGATCCGGAGTTCCCTGTACTCAGCATGGGACGTCCAACAGAGAAAGAGAAAATTCCAACGATAGCACGTATAGGTGGCATCTCAAAGTCGATACCAGGAAAGTAGAAAGCACAAACAGAGTCACAGATTTAGAACGCAAGTACAGGGTTTCGAGAGGGCAAAGGCATGCGGAGGTGGGTTGAATGAGGAGGGTGGGATTAACACATGCATTCTAATATGTATTAAGCAGACGATCCACAACCACCTTCTACAAAGCACAGGGAGCGGTCGGCACCACCCTGGACTAAGCTACGTGGGAAGAGAATGCGAAAGAGAATGGATGTGTATATATATACATACACGGAGAACTGAATCAAGGTGCTGCACAGCGAAAGTCAACAGCATTGTAAATTCACTAGACATGGACAGAAATTAGAATCTCTATAAAAAGCAAAATGATCGAGATCCAGTATGTTCCTCTCAGGCCTCAGAGAGATGCGCGGGTGTCACTTCCCTGGAGCGTGAGCAGGCTTGGGCACCAAAGTTGGAGTGTGGTCACAGTGAGGCAGGTCGGCGCGGGAGTGGGTCGCACCAGCGAATTAACCCCTTTGGACCTGTGGTGCCTTTTCCCTTCTGGTTGGCGGCAGTCTCTGTAGATGTAGGTGTGCCCTCCTGCAGCTAAGCCAAGCCCACTGCAGCCAGAGGATGGTGGTCCGACATGCACAACAGTGTTCAAACATCACCTGGTGTCCAGGTCTCCTGCTGGTGGGGTTCCCGCCATTCACCTCCTTCCTTAGAGTCACCCCACTTGCCTCCGACAACACACTCTTCAGGAGGGGTTTGCAGGGGGTGTGATGAATCGAGAGTGGGAAGGGTAAGTGGGAGAAGGAGTGAGACACAAGCCCTTAGGTGTCTGTCCGGACACGTTCCTCTCTAATTCATATTCCAAGAACACGCGTGTGCGCAAGGTCTGCGTTCCTGGGGAATCCGACCAGCTGTGGGAAAATGCTGCCGCCTTGTGGCCGCCTCCTGTAACTACAACGTTCCAAAGGGAGCTCAGCGGCCCTTCCTGTTCAAAAGGCCAGCGGGGTTGTAATTGACACCCCCGCTGCAAAAATGTCCTGGGGATAGGCACTGGAAAAGAGCCCGAAACAGGATTGATTGGCAACAGGCGGTTTCAAGAGGTAAGTTGAATTCACCATGCGTGTTTTGTTTCCCTTTGTGTTGGTTTCTAAGAAAGGCCCAGGAAATATGCTCCACGCCCATGCGAATGGGAGAAATGGAAATTGAAACGCCTTCGCGGTTTCACCTGGCAGCCGTTAGGATTGCCAGTGTCAATACGTCTGGAAGCAATACCTTCGGGAGAGGGCCTGGAGAAAAGGGAAGCCTCCTAAGCCACTGGTGGTATTGCGCCCTGGTAACAGGCACCACTGAAAACAATCAAGAGATTCCTGCCAAAAACAAAACAAAACCAGAGAGCCGGCCACATGATGTGGCAATCCACCTCCTGGCTGTCTTTGCACAGTAAAGTATCATTTGGGGAGACCCGGGCAGGCCAGCGACCCCTGCACACCTATTGACAAGAGCCAAGGCTTGAAAGTAAAAACACAGTGTCATGGTGTGTGATCCTTTTAATGTCATGTTGGAGTCTGTTGGCTAGTATCTTGTTGAGGATTTTTGCATCTAAGTTCATCGGTGATATTGCTCTCCAGTTTTCTTTTCTTGTAGTATCTTTGTCTGGTTTGGGGATCAGGTGGATGGCTTCGTACAATGAGTTTGGGAGTGTTCTTTCCTCTGCAGTGTTTTGGAAGCGTTTGCAGAACCATGTGTACTTTAGAGAGACACGGGTGCCCCAGCTGTCACTAGCCACCTATTGACAACAGCCAAGTCTTGAAAGTAAAAACACAATGTCCATCCCCAGATGAATGGAAAGTGAAGAGTTGGTACACATAGAGCATGGAATACTGCTCAGCCATGAAACAGAATAATATCCTGCCATTTCCAGCATCTTCGATAGATCCGGAGTTCCCTGTACTCAGCATGGGACGTCCAACAGAGAAAGAGAAAATTCCAACGATAGCACGTATAGGTGGCATCTCAAAGTCGATACCAGGAAAGTAGAAAGCACAAACAGAGTCACAGATTTAGAACGCAAGTACAGGGTTTCGAGAGGGCAAAGGCATGCGGAGGTGGGTTGAATGAGGAGGGTGGGATTAACACATGCATTCTAATATGTATAAAGCAGACGATCCACAACCACCTTCTACAAAGCACAGGGAGCGGTCGGCACCACCCTGGACTAAGCTACGTGGGAAGAGAATGCGAAAGAGAATGGATGTGTATATATATACATACACGGAGAACTGAATCAAGGTGCTGCACAGCGAAAGTCAACAGCATTGTAAATTCACTAGACATGGACAGAAATTAGAATCTCTATAAAAAGCAAAATGATCGAGATCCAGTATGTTCCTCTCAGGCCTCAGAGAGATGCGCGGGTGTCACTTCCCTGGAGCGTGAGCAGGCTTGGGCACCAAAGTTGGAGTGTGGTCACAGTGAGGCAGGTCGGCGCGGGAGTGGGTCGCACCAGCGAATTAACCCCTTTGGACCTGTGGTGCCTGGTCCCTTCTGGTTGGCAGCAGTCTCTGTAGATGTAGGTGTGCCCTCCTGCAGCTAAGCCAAGCCCACTGCAGCCAGAGGATGGTGGTCCGACATGCACAACAGTGTTCAAACATCACCTGGTGTCCAGGTCTCCAGCTGGTGGGGTTCCCGCCATTCACCTCCTTCCTTAGAGTCACCCCACTTGCCTCCGACAACACACTCTTCAGGAGGGGTTTGCAGGGGGTGTGATGAATCGAGAGTGGGAAGGGTAAGTGGGAGAAGGAGTGAGACACAAGCCCTTAGGTGTCTGTCCGGACACGTTCCTCTCTAATTCATATTCCAAGAACACGCGTGTGCGCAAGGTCTGCGTTCCTGGGGAATCTGACCAGCTGTGGGAAAATGCTGCCGCCTTGTGGCCGCCTCCTGTAACTACAACGTTTCAAAGGGAGCTCAGCGGCCCTTCCTGTTCAAAAGGCCAGCGGGGTTGTAATTGACACCCCCGCTGCAAAAATGTCCTGGGGATAGGCACTGGAAAAGAGCCCAAAACAGGATTGATTGGCAACAGGCGGTTTCAAGAGGTAAGTTGAATTCACCATGCGTGTTTTGTTTCCCTTTGTGTTGGTTTCTAAGAAAGGCCCAGGAAATATGCTCCATGCCCATGCGAATGGGAGAAATGGAAATTGAAACGCCTTCGCGGTTTCACCTGGCAGCCGTTAGGATTGCCAGTGTCAATACGTCTGGAAGCAGTACCTTCGGGAGAGGGCCTGGAGAAAAGGGAAGCCTCCTAAGCCACTGGTGGTATTGCGCCCTGGTAACAGGCACCACTGAAAACAATCAAGAGATTCCTGCCAAAAACAAAACAAAACCAGAGAGCCGGCCACATGATGTGGCAATCCACCTGCTGGCTGTCTTTGCACAGTAAAGTATCATTTGGGGAGACCCGGGCAGGCCAGCGACCCCTGCACACCTATTGACAAGAGCCAAGGCTTGAAAGTAAAAACACAGTGTCATGGTGTGTGATCCTTTTAATGTCATGTTGGAGTCTGTTGTCTAGTATCTTGTTGAGGATTTTTGCATCTAAGTTCATCAGTGATATTGCTCTCCAGTTTTCTTTTCTTGTAGTATCTTTGTCTGGTTTGGGGATCAGGTGGATGGCTTCGTACAATGAGTTTGGGAGTGTTCTTTCCTCTGCAGTGTTTTGGAAGCGTTTGCAGAACCATGTGTACTTTAGAGAGACACGGGTGCCCCAGCTGTCACTAGCCACCTATTGACAACAGCCAAGTCTTGAAAGTAAAAACACAATGTCCATCCCCAGATGAATGGAAAGTGAAGAGTTGGTACACATAGAGCATGGAATACTGCTCAGCCATGAAACAGAATAAAATCCTGCCATTTCCAGCATCTTCGATAGATCCGGAGTTCCCTGTACTCAGCATGGGACGTCCAACAGAGAAAGAGAAAATTCCAACGATAGCACGTATAGGTGGCATCTCAAAGTCGATACCAGGAAAGTAGAAAGCACAAACAGAGTCACAGATTTAGAACGCAAGTACAGGGTTTCGAGAGGGCAAAGGCATGCGGAGGTGGGTTGAATGAGGAGGGTGGGATTAACACATGCATTCTAATATGTATTAAGCAGACGATCCACAACCACCTTCTACAAAGCACAGGGAGCGGTCGGCAACACCCTGGACTAAGCTACGTGGGAAGAGAATGCGAAAGAGAATGGATGTGTATATATATACATACACGGAGAACTGAATCAAGGTGCTGCACAGCGAAAGTCAACAGCATTGTAAATTCACTAGACATGGACAGAAATTAGAATCTCTATAAAAAGCAAAATGATCGAGATCCAGTATGTTCCTCTCAGGCCTCAGAGAGATGCGCGGGTGTCACTTCCCTGGAGCGTGAGCAGGCTTGGGCACCAAAGTTGGAGTGTGGTCACAGTGAGGCAGGTCGGCGCGGGAGTGGGTCGCACCAGCGAATTAACCCCTTTGGACCTGTGGTGCCTTTTCCCTTCTGGTTGGCAGCAGTCTCTGTAGATGTAGGTGTGCCCTCCTGCAGCTAAGCCAAGCCCACTGCAGCCAGAGGATGGTGGTCCGACATGCACAACAGTGTTCAAACATCACCTGGTGTCCAGGTCTCCTGCTGGTGGGGTTCCCGCCATTCACCTCCTTCCTTAGAGTCACCCCACTTGCCTCCGACAACACACTCTTCAGGAGGGGTTTGCAGGGGGTGTGATGAATCGAGAGTGGGAAGGGTAAGTGGGAGAAGGAGTGAGACACAAGCCCTTAGGTGTCTGTCCGGACACGTTCCTCTCTAATTCATATTCCAAGAACACGCGTGTGCGCAAGGTCTGCGTTCCTGGGGAATCCGACCAGCTGTGGGAAAATGCTGCCGCCTTGTGGCCGCCTCCTGTAACTACAACGTTCCAAAGGGAGCTCAGCGGCCCTTCCTGTTCAAAAGGCCAGCGGGGTTGTAATTGACACCCCCGCTGCAAAAATGTCCTGGGGATAGGCACTGGAAAAGAGCCCGAAACAGGATTGATTGGCAACAGGCGGTTTCAAGAGGTAAGTTGAATTCACCATGCGTGTTTTGTTTCCCTTTGTGTTGGTTTCTAAGAAAGGCCCAGGAAATATGCTCCACGCCCATGCGAATGGGAGAAATGGAAATTGAAACGCCTTCGCAGTTTCACCTGGCAGCCGTTAGGATTGCCAGTGTCAATACGTCTGGAAGCAATACCTTCGGGAGAGGGCCTGGAGAAAAGGGAAGCCTCCTAAGCCACTGGTGGTATTGCGCCCTGGTAACAGGCACCACTGAAAACAATCAAGAGATTCCTGCCAAAAACAAAACAAAACCAGAGAGCCAGCCACATGATGTGGCAATCCACCTCCTGGCTGTCTTTGCACAGTAAAGTATCATTTGGGGAGACCCGGGCAGGCCAGCGACCCCTGCACACCTATTGACAAGAGCCAAGGCTTGAAAGTAAAAACACAGTGTCATGGTGTGTGATCCTTTTAATGTCATGTTGGAGTCTGTTGTCTAGTATCTTGTTGAGGATTTTTGCATCTAAGTTCATCGGTGATATTGCTCTCCAGTTTTCTTTTCTTGTAGTATCTTTGTCTGGTTTGGGGATCAGGTGGATGGCTTCGTACAATGAGTTTGGGAGTGTTCTTTCCTCTGCAGTGTTTTGGAAGCGTTTGCAGAACCATGTGTACTTTAGAGAGACACGGGTGCCCCAGCTGTCACTAGCCACCTATTGACAACAGCCAAGTCTTGAAAGTAAAAACACAATGTCCATCCCCAGATGAATGGAAAGTGAAGAGTTGGTACACATAGAGCATGGAATACTGCTCAGCCATGAAACAGAATAAAATCCTGCCATTTCCAGCATCTTCGATAGATCTGGAGTTCCCTGTACTCAGCATGGGACGTCCAACAGAGAAAGAGAAAATTCCAACGATAGCACGTATAGGTGGCATCTCAAAGTCGATACCAGGAAAGTAGAAAGCACAAACAGAGTCACAGATTTAGAACGCAAGTACAGGGTTTCGAGAGGGCAAAGGCATGCGGAGGTGGGTTGAATGAGGAGGGTGGGATTAACACATGCATTCTAATATGTATTAAGCAGACGATCCACAACCACCTTCTACAAAGCACAGGGAGCGGTCGGCACCACCCTGGACTAAGCTACGTGGGAAGAGAATGCGAAAGAGAATGGATGTGTATATATATACATACACGGAGAACTGAATCAAGGTGCTGCACAGCGAAAGTCAACAGCATTGTAAATTCACTAGACATGGACAGAAATTAGAATCTCTATAAAAAGCAAAATGATCGAGATCCAGTATGTTCCTCTCAGGCCTCAGAGAGATGCGCGGGTGTCACTTCCCTGGAGCGTGAGCAGGCTTGGGCACCAAAGTTGGAGTGTGGTCACAGTGAGGCAGGTCGGCGCGGGAGTGGGTCGCACCAGCGAATTAACCCCTTTGGACCTGTGGTGCCTGGTCCCTTCTGGTTGGCAGCAGTCTCTGTAGATGTAGGTGTGCCCTCCTGCAGCTAAGCCAAGCCCACTGCAGCCAGAGGATGGTGGTCCGACATGCACAACAGTGTTCAAACATCACCTGGTGTCCAGGTCTCCTGCTGGTGGGGTTCCCGCCATTCACCTCCTTCCTTAGAGTCACCCCACTTGCCTCCGACAACACACTCTTCAGGAGGGGTTTGCAGGGGGTGTGATGAATCGAGAGTGGGAAGGGTAAGTGGGAGAAGGAGTGAGACACAAGCCCTTAGGTGTCTGTCCGGACACGTTCCTCTCTAATTCATATTCCAAGAACACGCGTGTGCGCAAGGTCTGCGTTCCTGGGGAATCCGACCAGCTGTGGGAAAATGCTGCCGCCTTGTGGCCGCCTCCTGTAACTACAACGTTCCAAAGGGAGCTCAGCGGCCCTTCCTGTTCAAAAGGCCAGCGGGGTTGTAATTGACACCCCCGCTGCAAAAATGTCCTGGGGATAGGCACTGGAAAAGAGCCCGAAACAGGATTGATTGGCAACAGGCGGTTTCAAGAGGTAAGTTGAATTCACCATGCGTGTTTTGTTTCCCTTTGTGTTGGTTTCTAAGAAAGGCCCAGGAAATATGCTCCACGCCCATGCGAATGGGAGAAATGGAAATTGAAACGCATTCGCGGTTTCACCTGGCAGCCGTTAGGATTGCCAGTGTCAATACGTCTGGAAGCAATACCTTCGGGAGAGGGCCTGGAGAAAAGGGAAGCCTCCTAAGCCACTGGTGGTATTGCGCCCTGGTAACAGGCACCACTGAAAACAATCAAGAGATTCCTGCCAAAAACAAAACAAAACCAGAGAGCCGGCCACATGATGTGGCAATCCACCTCCTGGCTGTCTTTGCACAGTAAAGTATCATTTGGGGAGACCCGGGCAGGCCAGCGACCCCTGCACACCTATTGACAAGAGCCAAGGCTTGAAAGTAAAAACACAGTGTCATGGTGTGTGATCCTTTTAATGTCATGTTGGAGTCTGTTGGCTAGTATCTTGTTGAGGATTTTTGCATCTAAGTTCATCGGTGATATTGCTCTCCAGTTTTCTTTTCTTGTAGTATCTTTGTCTGGTTTGGGGATCAGGTGGATGGCTTCGTACAATGAGTTTGGGAGTGTTCTTTCCTCTGCAGTGTTTTGGAAGCGTTTGCAGAACCATGTGTACTTTAGAGAGACACGGGTGCCCCAGCTGTCACTAGCCACCTATTGACAACAGCCAAGTCTTGAAAGTAAAAACACAATGTCCATCCCCAGATGAATGGAAAGTGAAGAGTTGGTACACATAGAGCATGGAATACTGCTCAGCCATGAAACAGAATAATATCCTGCCATTTCCAGCATCTTCGATAGATCCGGAGTTCCCTGTACTCAGCATGGGACGTCCAACAGAGAAAGAGAAAATTCCAACGATAGCACGTATAGGTGGCATCTCAAAGTCGATACCAGGAAAGTAGAAAGCACAAACAGAGTCACAGATTTAGAACGCAAGTACAGGGTATCGAGAGGGCAAAGGCATGCGGAGGTGGGTTGAATGAGGAGGGTGGGATTAACACATGCATTCTAATATGTATTAAGCAGACGATCCACAACCACCTTCTACAAAGCACAGGGAGCGGTCGGCACCACCCTGGACTAAGCTACGTGGGAAGAGAATGCGAAAGAGAATGGATGTGTATATATATACATACACGGAGAACTGAATCAAGGTGCTGCACAGCGAAAGTCAACAGCATTGTAAATTCACTAGACATGGACAGAAATTAGAATCTCTATAAAAAGCAAAATGATCGAGATCCA
Organism: Hippopotamus amphibius kiboko; assembly: GCF_030028045.1. Classification (NCBI taxonomy): domain Eukaryota; kingdom Metazoa; phylum Chordata; class Mammalia; order Artiodactyla; family Hippopotamidae; genus Hippopotamus; species Hippopotamus amphibius. Next base: position 192,996 of record NW_026648299.1, read on the forward strand.
GTATGTTCCTCTCAGGCCTCAGAGAGATGCGCGGGTGTCACTTCCCTGGAGCGTGAGCAGGCTTGGGCACCAAAGTTGGAGTGTGGTCACAGTGAGGCAGGTCGGCGCGGGAGTGGGTCGCACCAGCGAATTAACCCCTTTGGACCTGTGGTGCCTTTTCCCTTCTGGTTGGCAGCAGTCTCTGTAGATGTAGGTGTGCCCTCCTGCAGCTAAGCCAAGCCCACTGCAGCCAGAGGATGGTGGTCCGACATGCACAACAGTGTTCAAACATCACCTGGTGTCCAGGTCTCCTGCTGGTGGGGTTCCCGCCATTCACCTCCTTCCTTAGAGTCACCCCACTTGCCTCCGACAACACACTCTTCAGGAGGGGTTTGCAGAGGGTGTGATGAATCGAGAGTGGGAAGGGTAAGTGGGAGAAGGAGTGAGACACAAGCCCTTAGGTGTCTGTCCGGACACGTTCCTCTCTAATTCATATTCCAAGAACACGCGTGTGCGCAAGGTCTGCGTTCCTGGGGAATCCGACCAGCTGTGGGAAAATGCTGCCGCCTTGTGGCCGCCTCCTGTAACTACAACGTTCCAAAGGGAGCTCAGCGGCCCTTCCTGTTCAAAAGGCCAGCGGGGTTGTAATTGACACCCCCGCTGCAAAAATGTCCTGGGGATAGGCACTGGAAAAGAGCCCGAAACAGGATTGATTGGCAACAGGCGGTTTCAAGAGGTAAGTTGAATTCACCATGCGTGTTTTGTTTCCCTTTGTGTTGGTTTCTAAGAAAGGCCCAGGAAATATGCTCCACGCCCATGCGAATGGGAGAAATGGAAATTGAAACGCATTCGCGGTTTCACCTGGCAGCCGTTAGGATTGCCAGTGTCAATACGTCTGGAAGCAATACCTTCGGGAGAGGGCCTGGAGAAAAGGGAAGCCTCCTAAGCCACTGGTGGTATTGCGCCCTGGTAACAGGCACCACTGAAAACAATCAAGAGATTCCTGCCAAAAACAAAACAAAACCAGAGAGCCGGCCACATGATGTGGCAATCCACCTCCTGGCTGTCTTTGCACAGTAAAGTATCATTTGGGGAGACCCGGGCAGGCCAGCGACCCCTGCACACCTATTGACAAGAGCCAAGGCTTGAAAGTAAAAACACAGTGTCATGGTGTGTGATCCTTTTAATGTCATGTTGGAGTCTGTTGGCTAGTATCTTGTTGAGGATTTTTGCATCTAAGTTCATCGGTGATATTGCTCTCCAGTTTTCTTTTCTTGTAGTATCTTTGTCTGGTTTGGGGATCAGGTGGATGGCTTCGTACAATGAGTTTGGGAGTGTTCTTTCCTCTGCAGTGTTTTGGAAGCGTTTGCAGAACCATGTGTACTTTAGAGAGACACGGGTGCCCCAGCTGTCACTAGCCACCTATTGACAACAGCCAAGTCTTGAAAGTAAAAACACAATGTCCATCCCCAGATGAATGGAAAGTGAAGAGTTGGTACACATAGAGCATGGAATACTGCTCAGCCATGAAACAGAATAATATCCTGCCATTTCCAGCATCTTCGATAGATCCGGAGTTCCCTGTACTCAGCATGGGACGTCCAACAGAGAAAGAGAAAATTCCAACGATAGCACGTATAGGTGGCATCTCAAAGTCGATACCAGGAAAGTAGAAAGCACAAACAGAGTCACAGATTTAGAACGCAAGTACAGGGTTTCGAGAGGGCAAAGGCATGCGGAGGTGGGTTTAATGAGGAGGGTGGGATTAACACATGCATTCTAATATGTATTAAGCAGACGATCCACAACCACCTTCTACAAAGCACAGGGAGCGGTCGGCACCACCCTGGACTAAGCTACGTGGGAAGAGAATGCGAAAGAGAATGGATGTGTATATATATACATACACGGAGAACTGAATCAAGGTGCTGCACAGCGAAAGTCAACAGCATTGTAAATTCACTAGACATGGACAGAAATTAGAATCTCTATAAAAAGCAAAATGATCGAGATCCAGTATGTTCCTCTCAGGCCTCAGAGAGATGCGCGGGTGTCACTTCCCTGGAGCGTGAGCAGGCTTGGGCACCAAAGTTGGAGTGTGGTCACAGTGAGGGCAGGGTCGGCGCGGGAGTGGGTCGCACCAGCGAATTAACCCCTTTGGACCTGTGGTGCCTTTTCCCTTCTGGTTGGCAGCAGTCTCTGTAGATGTAGGTGTGCCCTCCTGCAGCTAAGCCAAGCCCACTGCAGCCAGAGGATGGTGGTCCGACATGCACAACAGTGTTCAAACATCACCTGGTGTCCAGGTCTCCTGCTGGTGGGGTTCCCGCCATTCACCTCCTTCCTTAGAGTCACCCCACTTGCCTCCGACAACACACTCTTCAGGAGGGGTTTGCAGGGGGTGTGATGAATCGAGAGTGGGAAGGGTAAGTGGGAGAAGGAGTGAGACACAAGCCCTTAGGTGTCTGTCCGGACACGTTCCTCTCTAATTCATATTCCAAGAACACGCGTGTGCGCAAGGTCTGCGTTCCTGGGGAATCCGACCAGCTGTGGGAAAATGCTGCCGCCTTGTGGCCGCCTCCTGTAACTACAACGTTCCAAAGGGAGCTCAGCGGCCCTTCCTGTTCAAAAGGCCAGCGGGGTTGTAATTGACACCCCCGCTGCAAAAATGTCCTGGGGATAGGCACTGGAAAAGAGCCCGAAACAGGATTGATTGGCAACAGGCGGTTTCAAGAGGTAAGTTGAATTCACCATGCGTGTTTTGTTTCCCTTTGTGTTGGTTTCTAAGAAAGGCCCAGGAAATATGCTCCACGCCCATGCGAATGGGAGAAATGGAAATTGAAACGCATTCGCGGTTTCACCTGGCAGCCGTTAGGATTGCCAGTGTCAATACGTCTGGAAGCAATACCTTCGGGAGAGGGCCTGGAGAAAAGGGAAGCCTCCTAAGCCACTGGTGGTATTGCGCCCTGGTAACAGGCACCACTGAAAACAATCAAGAGATTCCTGCCAAAAACAAAACAAAACCAGAGAGCCGGCCACATGATGTGGCAATCCACCTCCTGGCTGTCTTTGCACAGTAAAGTATCATTTGGGAGACCCGGGCAGGCCAGCGACCCCTGCACACCTATTGACAAGAGCCAAGGCTTGAAAGTAAAAACACAGTGTCATGGTGTGTGATCCTTTTAATGTCATGTTGGAGTCTGTTGGCTAGTATCTTGTTGAGGATTTTTGCATCTAAGTTCATCGGTGATATTGCTCTCCAGTTTTCTTTTCTTGTAGTATCTTTGTCTGGTTTGGGGATCAGGTGGATGGCTTCGTACAATGAGTTTGGGAGTGTTCTTTCCTCTGCAGTGTTTTGGAAGCGTTTGCAGAACCATGTGTACTTTAGAGAGACACGGGTGCCCCAGCTGTCACTAGCCACCTATTGACAACAGCCAAGTCTTGAAAGTAAAAACACAATGTCCATCCCAGATGAATGGAAAGTGAAGAGTTGGTACACATAGAGCATGGAATACTGCTCAGCCATGAAACAGAATAAAATCCTGCCATTTCAGCATCTTCGATAGATCCGGAGTTCCCTGTACTCAGCATGGGACGTCCAACAGAGAAAGAGAAAATTCCAACGATAGCACGTATAGGTGGCATCTCAAAGTCGATACCAGGAAAGTAGAAAGCACAAACAGAGTCACAGATTTAGAACGCAAGTACAGGGTTTCGAGAGGGCAAAGGCATGCGGAGGTGGGTTGAATGAGGAGGGTGGGATTAACACATGCATTCTAATATGTATTAAGCAGACGATCCACAACCACCTTCTACAAAGCACAGGAGCGGTCGGCACCACCCTGGACTAAGCTACGTGGGAAGAGAATGCGAAAGAGAATGGATGTGTATATATATACATACACGGAGAACTGAATCAAGGTGCTGCACAGCGAAAGTCAACAGCATTGTAAATTCACTAGACATGGACAGAAATTAGAATCTCTATAAAAAGCAAAATGATCGAGATCCAGTATGTTCCTCTCAGGCCTCAGAGAGATGCGCGGGTGTCACTTCCCTGGAGCGTGAGCAGGCTTGGGCACCAAAGTTGGAGTGTGGTCACAGTGAGGCAGGTCGGCGCGGGAGTGGGTCGCACCAGCGAATTAACCCCTTTGGACCTGTGGTGCCTGGTCCCTTCTGGTTGGCAGCAGTCTCTGTAGATGTAGGTGTGCCCTCCTGCAGCTAAGCCAAGCCCACTGCAGCCAGAGGATGGTGGTCCGACATGCACAACAGTGTTCAAACATCACCTGGTGTCCAGGTCTCCTGCTGGTGGGGTTCCCGCCATTCACCTCCTTCCTTAGAGTCACCCCACTTGCCTCCGACAACCACACTCTTCAGGAGGGGTTTGCAGGGGGTGTGATGAATCGAGAGTGGGAAGGGTAAGTGGGAGAAGGAGTGAGACACAAGCCCTTAGGTGTCTGTCCGGACACGTTCCTCTCTAATTCATATTCCAAGAACACGCGTGTGCGCAAGGTCTGCGTTCCTGGGGAATCCGACCAGCTGTGGGAAAATGCTGCCGCCTTGTGGCCGCCTCCTGTAACTACAACGTTCCAAAGGGAGCTCAGCGGCCCTTCCTGTTCAAAAGGCCAGCGGGGTTGTAATTGACACCCCCGCTGCAAAAATGTCCTGGGGATAGGCACTGGAAAAGAGCCCGAAACAGGATTGATTGGCAACAGGCGGTTTCAAGAGGTAAGTTGAATTCACCATGCGTGTTTTGTTTCCCTTTGTGTTGTTTCTAGAGAAAGGCCCAGGAAATATGCTCCACGCCCATGCGAATGGGAGAAATGGAAATTGAAACGCATTCGCGGTTTCACCTGGCAGCCGTTAGGATTGCCAGTGTCAATACGTCTGGAAGCAATACCTTCGGGAGAGGGCCTGGAGAAAAGGGAAGCCTCCTAAGCCACTGGTGGTATTGCGCCCTGGTAACAGGCACCACTGAAAACAATCAAGAGATTCCTGCCAAAAACAAAACAAAACCAGAGAGCCGGCCACATGATGTGGCAATCCACCTCCTGGCTGTCTTTGCACAGTAAAGTATCATTTGGGGAGACCCGGGCAGGCCAGCGACCCCTGCACACCTATTGACAAGAGCCAAGGCTTGAAAGTAAAAACACAGTGTCATGGTGTGTGATCCTTTTAATGTCATGTTGGAGTCTGTTGGCTAGTATCTTGTTGAGGATTTTTGCATCTAAGTTCATCGGTGATATTGCTCTCCAGTTTTCTTTTCTTGTAGTATCTTTGTCTGGTTTGGGGATCAGGTGGATGGCTTCGTACAATGAGTTTGGGAGTGTTCTTTCCTCTGCAGTGTTTTGGAAGCGTTTGCAGAACCATGTGTACTTTAGAGAGACACGGGTGCCCCAGCTGTCACTAGCCACCTATTGACAAGAGCCAAGTCTTGAAAGGAAAAACACAATGTCCATCCCCAGATGAATGGAAAGTGAAGAGTTGGTACACATAGAGCATGGAATACTGCTCAGCCATGAAACAGAATAATATCCTGCCATTTCCAGCATCTTCGATAGATCCGGAGTTCCCTGTACTCAGCATGGGACGTCCAACAGAGAAAGAGAAAATTCCAACGATAGCACGTATAGGTGGCATCTCAAAGTCGATACCAGGAAAGTAGAAAGCACAAACAGAGTCACAGATTTAGAACGCAAGTACAGGGTTTCGAGAGAGGCAAAGGCATGCGGAGGTGGGTTGAATGAGGAGGGTGGGATTAACACATGCATTCTAATATGTATTAAGCAGACGATCCACAACCACCTTCTACAAAGCACAGGGAGCGGTCGGCACCACCCTGGACTAAGCTACGTGGGAAGAGAATGCGAAAGAGAATGGATGTGTATATATATACATACACGGAGAACTGAATCAAGGTGCTGCACAGCGAAAGTCAACAGCATTGTAAATTCACTAGACATGGACAGAAATTAGAATCTCTATAAAAAGCAAAATGATCGAGATCCAGTATGTTCCTCTCAGGCCTCAGAGAGATGCGCGGGTGTCACTTCCCTGGAGCGTGAGCAGGCTTGGGCACCAAAGTTGGAGTGTGGTCACAGTGAGGCAGGTCGGCGCGGGAGTGGGTCGCACCAGCGAATTAACCCCCTTTGGACCTGTGGTGCCTTTTCCCTTCTGGTTGGCAGCAGTCTCTGTAGATGTAGGTGTGCCCTCCTGCAGCTAAGCCAAGCCCACTGCAGCCAGAGGATGGTGGTCCGACATGCACAACAGTGTTCAAACATCACCTGGTGTCCAGGTCTCCTGCTGGTGGGGTTCCCGCCATTCACCTCCTTCCTTAGAGTCACCCCACTTGCCTCCGACAACACACTCTTCAGGAGGGGTTTGCAGGGGGTGTGATGAATCGAGAGTGGGAAGGGTAAGTGGGAGAAGGAGTGAGACACAAGCCCTTAGGTGTCTGTCCGGACACGTTCCTCTCTAATTCATATTCCAAGAACACGCGTGTGCGCAAGGTCTGCGTTCCTGGGGAATCCGACCAGCTGTGGGAAAATGCTGCCGCCTTGTGGCCGCCTCCTGTAACTACAACGTTCCAAAGGGAGCTCAGCGGCCCTTCCTGTTCAAAAGGCCAGCGGGGTTGTAATTGACACCCCCGCTGCAAAAATGTCCTGGGGATAGGCACTGGAAAAGAGCCCGAAACAGGATTGATTGGCAACAGGCGGTTTCAAGAGTAAGTTGAATTCACCATGCGTGTTTTGTTTCCCTTTGTGTTGGTTTCTAAGAAAGGCCCAGGAAATATGCTCCACGCCCATGCGAATGGGAGAAATGGAAATTGAAACGCATTCGCGGTTTCACCTGGCAGCCGTTAGGATTGCCAGTGTCAATACGTCTGGAAGCAATACCTTCGGGAGAGGGCCTGGAGAAAAGGGAAGCCTCCTAAGCCACTGGTGGTATTGCGCCCTGGTAACAGGCACCACTGAAAACAATCAAGAGATTCCTGCCAAAAACAAAACAAAACCAGAGAGCCGGCCACATGATGTGGCAATCCACCTCCTGGCTGTCTTTGCACAGTAAAGTATCATTTGGGGAGACCCGGGCAGGCCAGCGACCCCTGCACACCTATTGACAAGAGCCAAGGCTTGAAAGTAAAAACACAGTGTCATGGTGTGTGATCCTTTTAATGTCATGTTGGAGTCTGTTGGCTAGTATCTTGTTGAGGATTTTTGCATCTAAGTTCATCGGTGATATTGCTCTCCAGTTTTCTTTTCTTGTAGTATCTTTGTCTGGTTTGGGGATCAGGTGGATGGCTTCGTACAATGAGTTTGGGAGTGTTCTTTCCTCTGCAGTGTTTTGGAAGCGTTTGCAGAACCATGTGTACTTTAGAGAGACACGGGTGCCCCAGCTGTCACTAGCCACCTATTGACAACAGCCAAGTCTTGAAAGGAAAAACACAATGTCCATCCCCAGATGAATGGAAAGTGAAGAGTTGGTACACATAGAGCATGGAATACTGCTCAGCCATGAAACAGAATAAAATCCTGCCATTTCCAGCATCTTCGATAGATCCGGAGTTCCCTGTACTCAGCATGGGACGTCCAACAGAGAAAGAGAAAATTCCAACGATAGCACGTATAGGTGGCATCTCAAAGTCGATACCAGGAAAGTAGAAAGCACAAACAGAGTCACAGATTTAGAACGCAAGTACAGGGTTCGAGAGGGCAAAGGCATGCGGAGGTGGGTTGAATGAGGAGGGTGGGATTAACACATGCATTCTAATATGTATTAAGCAGACGATCCACAACCACCTTCTACAAAGCACAGGGAGCGGTCGGCACCACCCTGGACTAAGCTACGTGGGAAGAGAATGCGAAAGAGAATGGATGTGTATATATATACATACACGGAGAACTGAATCAAGGTGCTGCACAGCGAAAGTCAACAGCATTGTAAATTCACTAGACATGGACAGAAATTAGAATCTCTATAAAAGCAAAATGATCGAGATCCAGTATGTTCCTCTCAGGCCTCAGAGAGATGCGCGGGGTGTCACTTCCCTGGAGCGTGAGCAGGCTTGGGCACCAAAGTTGGAGTGTGGTCACAGTGAGGCAGGTCGGCGCGGGAGTGGGTCGCACCAGCGAATTAACCCCTTTGGACCTGTGGTGCCTGGTCCCTTCTGGTTGGCAGCAGTCTCTGTAGATGTAGGTGTGCCCTCCTGCAGCTAAGCCAAGCCCACTGCAGCCAGAGGATGGTGGTCCGACATGCACAACAGTGTTCAAACATCACCTGGTGTCCAGGTCTCCTGCTGGTGGGGTTCCCGCCATTCACCTCCTTCCTTAGAGTCACCCCACTTGCCTCCGACAACACACTCTTCAGGAGGGGTTTGCAGGGGGTGTGATGAATCGAGAGTGGGAAGGGTAAGTGGGAGAAGGAGTGAGACACAAGCCCTTAGGTGTCTGTCCGGACACGTTCCTCTCTAATTCATATTCCAAGAACACGCGTGTGCGCAAGGTCTGCGTTCCTGGGGAATCCGACCAGCTGTGGGAAAATGCTGCCGCCTTGTGGCCGCCTCCTGTAACTACACAACGTTCCAAAGGGAGCTCAGCGGCCCTTCCTGTTCAAAAGGCCAGCGGGGTTGTAATTGACACCCCCGCTGCAAAAATGTCCTGGGGATAGGCACTGGAAAAGAGCCCGAAACAGGATTGATTGGCAACAGGCGGTTTCAAGAGGTAAGTTGAATTCACCATGCGTGTTTTGTTTCCCTTTGTGTTGGTTTCTAAGAAAGGCCCAGGAAATATGCTCCACGCCCATGCGAATGGGAGAAATGGGAAATTGAAACGCATTCGCGGTTTCACCTGGCAGCCGTTAGGATTGCCAGTGTCAATACGTCTGGAAGCAATACCTTCGGGAGAGGGCCTGGAGAAAAGGGAAGCCTCCTAAGCCACTGGTGGTATTGCGCCCTGGTAACAGGCACCACTGAAAACAATCAAGAGATTCCTGCCAAAAACAAAAACAAAACCAGAGAGCCGGCCACATGATGTGGCAATCCACCTCCTGGCTGTCTTTGCACAGTAAAGTATCATTTGGGGAGACCCGGGCAGGCCAGCGACCCCTGCACACCTATTGACAAGAGCCAAGGCTTGAAAGTAAAAACACAGTGTCATGGTGTGTGATCCTTTTAATGTCATGTTGGAGTCTGTGGCTAGTATCTTGTTGAGGATTTTTGCATCTAAGTTCATCGGTGATATTGCTCTCCAGTTTTCTTTTCTTGTAGTATCTTTGTCTGGTTTGGGGATCAGGTGGATGGCTTCGTACAATGAGTTTGGGAGTGTTCTTTCCTCTGCAGTGTTTTGGAAGCGTTTGCAGAACCATGTGTACTTTAGAGAGACACGGGTGCCCCAGCTGTCACTAGCCACCTATTGACAAGAGCCAAGTCTTGAAAGGAAAAACACAATGTCCATCCCCAGATGAATGGAAAGTGAAGAGTTGGTACACATAGAGCATGGAATACTGCTCAGCCATGAAACAGAATAATATCCTGCCATTTCCAGCATCTTCGATAGATCCGGAGTTCCCTGTACTCAGCATGGGACGTCCAACAGAGAAAGAGAAAATTCCAACGATAGCACGTATAGGTGGCATCTCAAAGTCGATACCAGGAAAGTAGAAAGCACAAACAGAGTCACAGATTTAGAACGCAAGTACAGGGTTTCGAGAGGGCAAAAGGCATGCGGAGGTGGGTTGAATGAGGAGGGTGGGATTAACACATGCATTCTAATATGTATTAAGCAGACGATCCACAACCACCTTCTACAAAGCACAGGGAGCGGTCGGCACCACCCTGGACTAAGCTACGTGGGAAGAGAATGCGAAAGAGAATGGATGTGTATATATATACATACACGGAGAACTGAATCAAGGTGCTGCACAGCGAAAGTCAACAGCATTGTAAATTCACTAGACATGGACAGAAATTAGAATCTCTATAAAAAGCAAAATGATCGAGATCCAGTATGTTCCTCTCAGGCCTCAGAGAGATGCGCGGGTGTCACTTCCCTGGAGCGTGAGCAGGCTTGGGCACCAAAGTTGGAGTGTGGTCACAGTGAGGCAGGTCGGCGCGGGAGTGGGTCGCACCAGCGAATTAACCCCTTTGGACCTGTGGTGCCTTTTCCCTTCTGGTTGGCAGCAGTCTCTGTAGATGTAGGTGTGCCCTCCTGCAGCTAAGCCAAGCCCACTGCAGCCAGAGGATGGTGGTCCGACATGCACAACAGTGTTCAAACATCACCTGGTGTCCAGGTCTCCTGCTGGTGGGGTTCCCGCCATTCACCTCCTTCCTTAGAGTCACCCCACTTGCCTCCGACAACACACTCTTCAGGAGGGGTTTGCAGGGGGTGTGATGAATCGAGAGTGGGAAGGGTAAGTGGGAGAAGGAGTGAGACACAAGCCCTTAGGTGTCTGTCCGGACACGTTCCTCTCTAATTCATATTCCAAGAACACGCGTGTGCGCAAGGTCTGCGTTCCTGGGGAATCCGACCAGCTGTGGGAAAATGCTGCCGCCTTGTGGCCGCCTCCTGTAACTACAACGTTCCAAAGGGAGCTCAGCGGCCCTTCCTGTTCAAAAGGCCAGCGGGGTTGTAATTGACACCCCCGCTGCAAAAATGTCCTGGGGATAGGCACTGGAAAAGAGCCCGAAACAGGATTGATTGGGCAACAGGCGGTTTCAAGAGGTAAGTTGAATTCACCATGCGTGTTTTGTTTCCCTTTGTGTTGGTTTCTAAGAAAGGCCCAGGAAATATGCTCCACGCCCATGCGAATGGGAGAAATGGAAATTGAAACGCATTCGCGGTTTCACCTGGCAGCCGTTAGGATTGCCAGTGTCAATACGTCTGGAAGCAATACCTTCGGGAGAGGGCCTGGAGAAAAGGGAAGCCTCCTAAGCCACTGGTGGTATTGCGCCCTGGTAACAGGCACCACTGAAAACAATCAAGAGATTCCTGCCAAAAACAAAACAAAACCAGAGAGCCGGCCACATGATGTGGCAATCCACCTCCTGGCTGTCTTTGCACAGTAAAGTATCATTTGGGGAGACCCGGGCAGGCCAGCGACCCCTGCACACCTATTGACAAGAGCCAAGGCTTGAAAGTAAAAACACAGTGTCATGGTGTGTGATCCTTTTAATGTCATGTTGGAGTCTGTTGGCTAGTATCTTGTTGAGGATTTTTGCATCTAAGTTCATCGGTGATATTGCTCTCCAGTTTTCTTTTCTTGTAGTATCTTTGTCTGGTTTGGGGATCAGGTGGATGGCTTCGTACAATGAGTTTGGGAGTGTTCTTTCCTCTGCAGTGTTTTGGAAGCGTTTGCAGAACCATGTGTACTTTAGAGAGACACGGGTGCCCCAGCTGTCACTAGCCACCTATTGACAAGAGCCAAGTCTTGAAAGGAAAAACACAATGTCCATCCCCAGATGAATGGAAAGTGAAGAGTTGGTACACATAGAGCATGGAATACTGCTCAGCCATGAAACAGAATAATATCCTGCCATTTCCAGCATCTTCGATAGATCCGGAGTTCCCTGTACTCAGCATGGGACGTCCAACAGAGAAAGAGAAAATTCCAACGATAGCACGTATAGGTGGCATCTCAAAGTCGATACCAGGAAAGTAGAAAGCACAAACAGAGTCACAGATTTAGAACGCAAGTACAGGGTTTCGAGAGGGCAAAGGCATGCGGAGGTGGGTTGAATGAGGAGGGTGGGATTAACACATGCATTCTAATATGTATTAAGCAGACGATCCACAACCCACCTTCTACAAAGCACAGGGAGCGGTCGGCACCACCCTGGACTAAGCTACGTGGGAAGAGAATGCAAAAGAGAATGGATGTGTATATATATACATACACGGAGAACTGAATCAAGGTGCTGCACAGCGAAAGTCAACAGCATTGTAAATTCACTAGACATGGACAGAAATTAGAATCTCTATAAAAAGCAAAATGATCGAGATCCAGTATGTTCCTCTCAGGCCTCAGAGAGATGCGCGGGTGTCACTTCCCTGGAGCGTGAGCAGGCTTGGGCACCAAAGTTGGAGTGTGGTCACAGTGAGGCAGGTCGGCGCGGGAGTGGGTCGCACCAGCGAATTAACCCCTTTGGACCTGTGGTGCCTTTTCCCTTCTGGTTGGCAGCAGTCTCTGTAGATGTAGGTGTGCCCTCCTGCAGCTAAGCCAAGCCCACTGCAGCCAGAGGATGGTGGTCCGACATGCACAACAGTGTTCAAACATCACCTGGTGTCCAGGTCTCCTGCTGGTGGGGTTCCCGCCATTCACCTCCTTCCTTAGAGTCACCCCACTTGCCTCCGACAACACACTCTTCAGGAGGGGTTTGCAGGGGGTGTGATGAATCGAGAGTGGGAAGGGTAAGTGGGAGAAGGAGTGAGACACAAGCCCTTAGGTGTCTGTCCGGACACGTTCCTCTCTAATTCATATTCCAAGAACACGCGTGTGCGCAAGGTCTGCGTTCCTGGGGAATCCGACCAGCTGTGGGAAAATGCTGCCGCCTTGTGGCCGCCTCCTGTAACTACAACGTTCCAAAGGGAGCTCAGCGGGCCCTTCCTGTTCAAAAGGCCAGCGGGGTTGTAATTGACACCCCCGCTGCAAAAATGTCCTGGGGATAGGCACTGGAAAAGAGCCCGAAACAGGATTGATTGGCAACAGGCGGTTTCAAGAGGTAAGTTGAATTCACCATGCGTGTTTTGTTTCCTTTGTGTTGGTTTCTAAGAAAGGCCCAGGAAATATGCTCCACGCCCATGCGAATGGGAGAAGTGGAAATTGAAACGCATTCGCGGTTTCACCTGGCAGCCGTTAGGATTGCCAGTGTCAATACGTCTGGAAGCAATACCTTCGGGAGAGGGCCTGGAGAAAAGGGAAGCCTCCTAAGCCACTGGTGGTATTGCGCCCTGGTAACAGGCACCACTGAAAACAATCAAGAGATTCCTGCCAAAAACAAAAACAAAACCAGAGAGCCGGCCACATGATGTGGCAATCCACCTCCTGGCTGTCTTTGCACAGTAAAGTATCATTTGGGGAGACCCGGGCAGGCCAGCGACCCCTGCACACCTATTGACAAGAGCCAAGGCTTGAAAGTAAAAACACAGTGTCATGGTGTGTGATCCTTTTAATGTCATGTTGGAGTCTGTTGGCTAGTATCTTGTTGAGGATTTTTGCATCTAAGTTCATCGGTGATATTGCTCTCCAGTTTCTTTTCTTGTAGTATCTTTGTCTGGTTTGGGGATCAGGTGGATGGCTTCGTACAATGAGTTTGGGAGTGTTCTTTCCTCTGCAGTGTTTTGGAAGCGTTTGCAGAACCATGTGTACTTTAGAGAGACACGGGTGCCCCAGCTGTCACTAGCCACCTATTGACAAGAGCCAAGTCTTGAAAGTAAAAACACAATGTCCATCCCCAGATGAATGGAAAGTGAAGAGTTGGTACACATAGAGCATGGAATACTGCTCAGCCATGAAACAGAATAATATCCTGCCATTTCCAGCATCTTCGATAGATCCGGAGTTCCCTGTACTCAGCATGGGACGTCCAACAGAGAAAGAGAAAATTCCAACGATAGCACGTATAGGTGGCATCTCAAAGTCGATACCAGGAAAGTAGAAAGCACAAACAGAGTCACAGATTTAGAACGCAAGTACAGGGTTTCGAGAGGGCAAAGGCATGCGGAGGTGGGTTGAATGAGGAGGGTGGGATTAACACATGCATTCTAATATGTATTAAGCAGACGATCCACAACCACCTTCTACAAAGCACAGGGAGCGGTCGGCACCACCCTGGACTAAGCTACGTGGGAAGAGAATGCGAAAGAGAATGGATGTGTATATATATACATACACGGAGAACTGAATCAAGGTGCTGCACAGCGAAAGTCAACAGCATTGTAAATTCACTAGACATGGACAGAAATTAGAATCTCTATAAAAAGCAAAATGATCGAGATCCAGTATGTTCCTCTCAGGCCTCAGAGAGATGCGCGGGTGTCACTTCCCTGGAGCGTGAGCAGGCTTGGGCACCAAAGTTGGAGTGTGGTCACAGTGAGGCAGGTCGGCGCGGGAGTGGGTCGCACCAGCGAATTAACCCCTTTGGACCTGTGGTGCCTTTTCCCTTCTGGTTGGCAGCAGTCTCTGTAGATGTAGGTGTGCCCTCCTGCAGCTAAGCCAAGCCCACTGCAGCCAGAGGATGGTGGTCCGACATGCACAACAGTGTTCAAACATCACCTGGTGTCCAGGTCTCCTGCTGGTGGGGTTCCCGCCATTCACCTCCTTCCTTAGAGTCACCCCACTTGCCTCCGACAACACACTCTTCAGGAGGGGTTTGCAGGGGGTGTGATGAATCGAGAGTGGGAAGGGTAAGTGGGAGAAGGAGTGAGACACAAGCCCTTAGGTGTCTGTCCGGACACGTTCCTCTCTAATTCATATTCCAAGAACACGCGTGTGCGCAAGGTCTGCGTTCCTGGGGAATCCGACCAGCTGTGGGAAAATGCTGCCGCCTTGTGGCCGCCTCCTGTAACTACAACGTTCCAAAGGGAGCTCAGCGGCCCTTCCTGTTCAAAAGGCCAGCGGGTTGTAATTGACACCCCCGCTGCAAAAATGTCCTGGGGATAGGCACTGGAAAAGAGCCCGAAACAGGATTGATTGGCAACAGGCGGTTTCAAGAGGTAAGTTGAATTCACCATGCGTGTTTTGTTTCCCTTTGTGTTGGTTTCTAAGAAAGGCCCAGGAAATATGCTCCACGCCCATGCGAATGGAGAGAAATGGAAATTGAAACGCATTCGCGGTTTCACCTGGCAGCCGTTAGGATTGCCAGTGTCAATACGTCTGGAAGCAATACCTTCGGGAGAGGGCCTGGAGAAAAGGGAAGCCTCCTAAGCCACTGGTGGTATTGCGCCCTGGTAACAGGCACCACTGAAAACAATCAAGAGATTCCTGCCAAAAACAAAACACAAACCAGAGAGCCGGCCACATGATGTGGCAATCCACCTCCTGGCTGTCTTTGCACAGTAAAGTATCATTTGGGGAGACCCGGGCAGGCCAGCGACCCCTGCACACCTATTGACAAGAGCCAAGGCTTGAAAGTAAAAACACAGTGTCATGGTGTGTGATCCTTTTAATGTCATGTTGGAGTCTGTTGGCTAGTATCTTGTTGAGGATTTTTGCATCTAAGTTCATCGGTGATATTGCTCTCCAGTTTTCTTTTCTTGTAGTATCTTTGTCTGGTTTGGGGATCAGGTGGATGGCTTCGTACAATGAGTTTGGGAGTGTTCTTTCCTCTGCAGTGTTTTGGAAGCGTTTGCAGAACCATGTGTACTTTAGAGAGACACGGGTGCCCCAGCTGTCACTAGCCACCTATTGACAAGAGCCAAGTCTT
The DNA here is from genome assembly GCF_030028045.1 of Hippopotamus amphibius kiboko. Lineage (NCBI taxonomy): Eukaryota > Metazoa > Chordata > Mammalia > Artiodactyla > Hippopotamidae > Hippopotamus > Hippopotamus amphibius. The sequence continues at coordinate 208,390 of NW_026648299.1, forward strand.
GAAAGGAAAAACACAATGTCCATCCCCAGATGAATGGAAAGTGAAGAGTTGGTACACATAGAGCATGGAATACTGCTCAGCCATGAAACAGAATAATATCCTGCCATTTCCAGCATCTTCGATAGATCCGGAGTTCCCTGTACTCAGCATGGGACGTCCAACAGAGAAAGAGAAAATTCCAACGATAGCACGTATAGGTGGCATCTCAAAGTCGATACCAGGAAAGTAGAAAGCACAAACAGAGTCACAGATTTAGAACGCAAGTACAGGGTTTCGAGAGGGCAAAGGCATGCGGAGGTGGGTTGAATGAGGAGGGTGGGATTAACACATGCATTCTAATATGTATTAAGCAGACGATCCACAACCACCTTCTACAAAGCACAGGGAGCGGTCGGCACCACCCTGGACTAAGCTACGTGGGAAGAGAATGCGAAAGAGAATGGATGTGTATATATATACATACACGGAGAACTGAATCAAGGTGCTGCACAGCGAAAGTCAACAGCATTGTAAATTCACTAGACATGGACAGAAATTAGAATCTCTATAAAAAGCAAAATGATCGAGATCCAGTATGTTCCTCTCAGGCCTCAGAGAGATGCGCGGGTGTCACTTCCCTGGAGCGTGAGCAGGCTTGGGCACCAAAGTTGGAGTGTGGTCACAGTGAGGCAGGTCGGCGCGGGAGTGGGTCGCACCAGCGAATTAACCCCCTTTGGACCTGTGGTGCCTTTTCCCTTCTGGTTGGCAGCAGTCTCTGTAGATGTAGGTGTGCCCTCCTGCAGCTAAGCCAAGCCCACTGCAGCCAGAGGATGGTGGTCCGACATGCACAACAGTGTTCAAACATCACCTGGTGTCCAGGTCTCCTGCTGGTGGGGTTCCCGCCATTCACCTCCTTCCTTAGAGTCACCCCCACTTGCCTCCGACAACACACTCTTCAGGAGGGGTTTGCAGGGGGTGTGATGAATCGAGAGTGGGAAGGGTAAGTGGGAGAAGGAGTGAGACACAAGCCCTTAGGTGTCTGTCCGGACACGTTCCTCTCTAATTCATATTCCAAGAACACGCGTGTGCGCAAGGTCTGCGTTCCCTGGGGAATCCGACCAGCTGTGGGAAAATGCTGCCGCCTTGTGGCCGCCTCCTGTAACTACAACGTTCCAAAGGGAGCTCAGCGGCCCTTCCTGTTCAAAAGGCCAGCGGGTTGTAATTGACACCCCCGCTGCAAAAATGTCCTGGGGATAGGCACTGGAAAAGAGCCCGAAACAGGATTGATTGGCAACAGGCGGTTTCAAGAGGTAAGTTTGAATTCACCATGCGTGTTTTGTTTCCCTTTGTGTTGGTTTCTAAGAAAGGCCCAGGAAAATATGCTCCACGCCCATGCGAATGGGAGAAATGGAAATTGAAACGCATTCGCGGTTTCACCTGGCAGCCGTTAGGATTGCCAGTGTCAATACGTCTGGAAGCAATACCTTCGGGAGAGGGCCTGGAGAAAAGGGAAGCCTCCTAAGCCACTGGTGGTATTGCGCCCTGGTAACAGGCACCACTGAAAACAATCAAGAGATTCCTGCCAAAAACAAAACAAAACCAGAGAGGCCGCCACATGATGTGGCAATCCACCTCCTGGCTGTCTTTGCACAGTAAAGTATCATTTGGGGAGACCCGGGCAGGCCAGCGACCCCTGCACACCTATTGACAAGAGCCAAGGCTTGAAAGTAAAAACACAGTGTCATGGTGTGTGATCCTTTTAATGTCATGTTGGAGTCTGTTGGCTAGTATCTTGTTGAGGATTTTTGCATCTAAGTTCATCGGTGATATTGCTCTCCAGTTTTCTTTTCTTGTAGTATCTTTGTCTGGTTTGGGGATCAGGTGGATGGCTTCGTACAATGAGTTTGGGAGTGTTCTTTCCTCTGCAGTGTTTTGGAAGCGATTGCAGAACCATGTGTACTTTAGAGAGACACGGGTGCCCCAGCTGTCACTAGCCACCTATTGACAACAGCCAAGTCTTGAAAGTAAAAACACAATGTCCATCCCAGATGAATGGAAAGTGAGAGAGTTGGTACACATAGAGCATGGAATACTGCTCAGCCATGAACAGAATAATATCCTGCCATTTCCAGCATCTTCGATAGATCCGGAGTTCCCTGTACTCAGCATGGGACGTCCAACAGAGAAAGAGAAAATTCCAACGATAGCACGTATAGGTGGCATCTCAAAGTCGATACCAGGAAAGTAGAAAGCACAAACAGAGTCACAGATTTAGAACGCAAGTACAGGGTTTCGAGAGGGCAAAGGCATGCGGAGGTGGGTTGAATGAGGAGGGTGGGATTAACACATGCATTCTAATATGTATTAAGCAGACGATCCACAACCACCTTCTACAAAGCACAGGGAGCGGTCGGGCACCACCTGGACTAAGCTACGTGGGAAGAGAATGCGAAAGAGAATGGATGTGTATATATATACATACACGGAGAACTGAATCAAGGTGCTGCACAGCGAAAGTCAACAGCATTGTAAATTCACTAGACATGGACAGAAATTAGAATCTCTATAAAAAGCAAAATGATCGAGATCCAGTATGTTCCTCTCAGGCCTCAGAGAGATGCGCGGGTGTCACTTCCCTGGAGCGTGAGCAGGCTTGGGCACCAAAGTTGGAGTGTGGTCACTGTGAGGCAGGTCGGCGCGGGAGTGGGTCGCACCAGCAAATTAACCCCTTTGGACCTGTGGTGCCTGGTCCCTTCTGGTTGGCAGCAGTCTCTGTAGATGTAGGTGTGCCCTCCTGCAGCTAAGCCAAGCCCACTGCAGCCAGAGGATGGTGGTCCGACATGCACAACAGTGTTCAAACATCACCTGGTGTCCAGGTCTCCTGCTGGTGGGGTTCCTGCCATTCACCTCCTTCCTTAGAGTCACACCCACTTGCCTCCGACAACACACTCTTCAGGAGGGGTTTGCAGGGGGTGTGATGAATCGAGAGTGGGAAGGGTAAGTGGGAGAAGGAGTGAGGACACAAGCCCTTAGGTGTCTGTCCGGACACGTTCCTCTCTAATTCATATTCCAAGAACACGCGTGTGCGCAAGGTCTGCGTTCCTGGGGAATCCGACCAGCTGTGGGAAAATGCTGCCGCCTTGTGGCCGCCTCCTGTAACTACAACGTTCCAAAGGGAGCTCAGCGGCCCTTCCTGTTCAAAAGGCCAGCGGGGTTGTAATTGACACCCCCGCTGCAAAAATGTCCTGGGGATAGGCACTGGAAAAGAGCCCAAAACAGGATTGATTGGCAACAGGGCGGTTTCAAGAGGTAAGTTGAATTCACCATGCGTGTTTTGGTTTCCTCCTTTGTGTTGGTTTCTAAGAAAGGCCCAGGAAATATGCTCCATGCCCATGCGAATGGGAGAAATGGAAATTGAAACGCCTTCGCGGTTTCACCTGGCAGCTGTTAGGATTGCCAGTATCAATACGTCTGGAAGCAATACCTTCGGGAGAGGGCCTGGAGAAAAGGGAAGCCTCCTAAGCCACTGGTGGTATTGCGCCCTGGTAACAGGCACCACTGAAAACAATCAAGAGATTCCTGCCAAAAACAAAACAAAACCAGAGAGCCGGCCACATGATGTGGCAATCCACCTCCTGGCTGTCTTTGCACAGTAAAGTATCATTTGGGGAGACCCGGCAGGCCAGCGACCCCCTGCACACCTATTGACAAGAGCCAAGGCTTGAAAGTAAAAACACAGTGTCATGGTGTGTGATCCTTTTAATGTCATGTTGGAGTCTGTTGGCTAGTATCTTGTTGAGGATTTTTGCATCTAAGTTCATCGGTGATATTGCTCTCCAGTTTTCTTTTCTTGTAGTATCTTTGTCTGGTTTGGGGATCAGAGTGGATGGCTTCGTACAATGAGTTTGGGAGTGTTCTTTCCTCTGCAGTGTTTTGGAAGCGTTTGCAGAACCATGTGTACTTTAGAGAGACACGGGTGCCCCAGCTGTCACTAGCCACCTATTGACAACAGCCAAGTCTTGAAAGTAAAAACACAATGTCCATCCCCAGATGAATGGAAAGTGAAGAGTTGGTACACATAGAGCATGGAATACTGCTCAGCCATGAAACAGAATAATATCCTGCCATTTCCAGCATCTATCGATAGATCCGGAGTTCCCTGTACTCAGCATGGGACGTCCAACAGAGAAAGAGAAAATTCCAAACGATAGCACGTATAGGTGGCATCCTCAAAGTTGATACCAGGAAAGTAGAAAAGCACAAACAGAGTCACAGATTTAGAACGCAAGTACAGGGTTTCGAGAGGCAAAGGCATGCGGAGGTGGTTGAATGAGGAGGTGGGATTAACACATGCATTCTAATATGTATAAAGCAGACGATCCACAACCACCTTCTACAAGCACAGGGAGCGGTCGGCACCACCCTGGACTAAGCTACGTGGGAAGAGAATGCGAAAGAGAATGGATGTGTATATATATACATACACGGAGAACTGAATCAAGGTGCTGCACAGCGAAAGTCAACAGCATTGTAAATTCACTAGACATGGGACAGAAATTAGAATCTCTATAAAAAGCAAAATGATCGAGATCCAGTATGTTCCTCTCAGGCCTCAGAGAGATGCGCGGTGTCACTTCCCTGGAGCGTGAGCAGGCTTGGGCACCAAAGTTGGAGTGTGGTCACAGTGAGGCAGGTCGGCGCGGGAGTGGGTCGCACCAGCGAATTAACCCCTTTGGACCTGTGGTGCCTGTCCCCTTCTGGTTGGCAGCAGTCTCTGTAGATGTAGGTGTGCCCTCCTGCAGCTAAGCCAAGCCCACTGCAGCCAGAGGATGGTGGTCCGACATGCACAACAGTGTTCA